>NC_058131.1:549992317-550060897 GCF_016433145.1 Gracilinanus agilis | reverse complement strand
ACACATATATGTTTATATATATATACATGCATATATATATATATATATATATATATATAATGTCGGTATATGTATCCGCATCTGTTCCCTAAAGCCTCTGTTGAGTCCTGCATTTTATGAATCTGCCACCCTTACCAAAATTCACCCACTGACTCACCTCCCTTGCTTCAATATAATGCAGTTTGGCAGTTTGATGCTATCTTAATTATTCTACTACCAGACTATTAGGCTCTCCTGTGAAGAAAATCGGAAAGATTTAATGGCCTGGTCTGATCCTGACCCCAGCTTGGAAACTTCACTTTAATCAGTCTGATTCTGAGTTCAACTACTTTTTCAACAGCCTATCTTGTACATCATGAAGGCTGCCACAAGTCATTTGCCTCCTTCCCATTGTGGTCAGATTGAAGCAATCATCCCTAGTTTACTTGGGAAGCAGCTGACATTTGCACAAATAAAAGTGACTGAAAAATTTCTCATTCCTTAGATGTCTTTTAAGGGCACATTTCCCACCCAGGTTGCATCTATCTCAAGGTACATAGCCTAGGTTTGTTCAGTTCGCAGTCTTGCCCCTTCTCTGGGCCAGCCCTGCTAGTTAGTTCTCTCTTTTGGCCCCAAGGAAACTTTCACCATCATTCTACTGTCAACGCTTTGGGCCATTTACTCCCAGTGACCTCCAACTAGTCAATTGATTTCTTTGAGATTCATTTGTAATAGGAAAGGAATACAACAGGAGAGTAGATTACCCCTTAGATTCCTTCAAAATCTTCAAAATCATGCTCTAATAATTAACTTCATATATACTTTGACTCCATACTTCCAATTTTCCTTCATTTCCACCCCCTTCTCTACTGGCTGCCAAAGAAACCAAGAGGAATAGCAATAGTTTATGTGGAAGCACTATTAAAACTAAGGAGAAATGAAACTTCAGTGCTTTTTGTCTTATAAGAGATATTTGGAAAGAGAGACTTTTAGCAGAATCTAATATCTGTAGAGGGATTAATAAGTTAATAATCGTAAATCACATTTGTAATACTTAATGATTACTAGCCCAATTATGTCCTTTATATCACTTAGGCCTCACAACAACCCAGAGTAAGTGACCAGAGTATTGTAATGACTATTTTATTGATGAGGAATTTAGATACACCACAATCTCCATAAGTCTCAAAATTGCATAATTAATAAATAGCAAAGACGGTACCCAAACTCATACCTTCTAACTCTAAGGCTAGAAAAGGGCCCTGGAAAAGCCGTAAAATGACCTGGATTGAAACCTTAACTCTGACTCTGTGCTTTGGTGATCTCTTCTGAAAACATGAGGGGGTTGGACAAAGCACATTCTAAGATATCTTCCAGCTTTAAGTCTATGGTCCTCTGTAACCCTCTGATACAGTGGTTGGTGAGTTCAATCAGGTAGGTAGGTTGACTTGAATGTTTATGTTTTCCTGGCCATAAGTAGTACTTGGTACTGGTGCTGGAGACTTAAGATGAATATGATGGCAAAGGAAAGCAGGCAAGAGCTAGTTTCCTGCATTCTCAGGAAAGATAGTCCCTGTTTGCTTTTAAAAATCTGATGTTACTTAATCCTGAACCTCAACTTACAGTAGCTATCACAGCATTTCAGAGTTGAAAGAGACCAAAAATACCATATGATCCAACGTCTACTTGAACAAGAATGTCCTCTATAATATGCCTGACTATGTCATAGAGTCATTGATTTTTTTTTAAATAAGCAAAGTAATAAGCCCAAATCCCTGGTAAATAACAGTAGAGAGATCCTTTCAAGGTAACACTCAATCATTAATGACTACTCCAGGGAGCCAATCAGTCAACTAGTTCTTTATAAATTTAATTTATTTTTTAATTAAGAAAAATTGTTTTTCCTCTCTGTCCTGCCTACCCTCACCCTCTGGGAAAAAAAAGAAAAAAATCAAAACCTGTATACAAATATGTATCAAGCAAAAAAGATTCCCAAATTGACCATATTCCAAAAATATATACTTGTTATTAAAATCTGAGTCTATCACCTGTCAGGAAATGATTGGTATGTTTAATTGTTCTTGCTTTGAAGTGATTCTATGGTAGCTTGGTATGCCATTGAATAAGTAATTTAATTTAGATAGTACTGTCATTTGTACTATATTGTCTCAGACTACCAATGAGCAATTGATGCTTTTCCAATTATTTAGATCTTTATTTGTGGAAAGAGTTTTTCTTTGTAGTATTCATAAGTACTTGTATGAATGTTGGCTGGCATACTCTCACATAATTTATACATTGTATAGTTTTTTTTGGTCAAAATTTTTTAAATTAATTAATTAATTTAGAATATTTTCATGTGGTTATAAGATTCATGTTCTTTTCCTCCCCTCCCCCTAACACTCCCCCTTCCTTAGACTAAATGCAATTCCGCTGGGGTTTACATGTGTCATTGATCAGGATCTATTTCCATATTATTAATATTTGCACTAGGGTGATCATTTAGAGTCTACATCCCCAATCGTATCCCCATTGACTCATATTGTCAAGCAGTTGTTTTTCTTCTGTGTTTCTGCTCCCACAGTTCTTTCTCTGGATGTGAATAGCATTCTTTCTCATAAGTCCCTCAGAATTGTCCTGGATCATTGCATTGCTGCTAGTACAGAAGAATTGCATTCGATTGTACCACAGTGTATCCTTCTCTGTGTATAATGTTCCCCTGGCTCTGCTCCTTTCACTCTGCCTCAATTCATGGAGGTCTTTCCAGTTCACATGGAATTCATCCAGTTTATTATTCCTTTGACCACAATAGTATTCCATCACCAACAGATATCACAATTTGTTCAGCCATTCCCCAATTAAAGGGCATCCCCTAATTTTCCATTTTTTGCCACCACAAAGAGTGCAGCTTCAATATTTTTGTACAAGTCTTTCCCACTATTACCTCTTTGGGATATAAACCTAGCAGTGGTATGGTATGGCTGGATCAAAGGGCAGGGAGTCTTTTAGCACCCTTTGGGCATAGTTCCAAATTGCCAATTGATTGGTTGGATCAATTCCATTGTATAGTTATTTTACATTTTTCTTCTTATCTATTCTGGGTTCTATTTGTAATATACAGAAATATTGATGGTTGATATGGATTTAGATTATTTCCTTAAACTTCGATGTAATTATTATTACAATTAATTTTAGTTGACTCTAGGGTTCTCTAAATAAATCACATCATTTGCAAAAGGTTTTTATTTTTTTCTTCATTACCTAAGCTAATTCTTTCAGTGCCATTTTTTATATTGGCAAGTTAGTTTTCCTCTTTCTTTTAAAAAATCAAATTATCTAATGGTTTATCTATTTTCAAACAGCTTATAATTTCATTAATTAATCCTTTTATTGCAACATGACTCCTTAAAACAAGTCTCTGCCTCACTCAATTCATGACTTAGCTCTGAAGACAGAATGATACAATTGCTGATTGACTCTTTATCAGGCCTGTCCCTGCTCCATCTGACCACTCCTTGCCCTATATACAACTTCAGGCTATATTCCAGAATCCATGCTAGAAAGCTCTGTGTGTATAGGGTTTTCTTAGATGGACCTCTTCCCCCTCCTTAAAGCCCCCAGGTCACTTGTTTATTCCTTATGCAGATCTGGGTTGAAAAGAGATGATTCACTGTGGTTTCTTGAGGACTTTCCAATTATTACTTAGCCTTGTGAGTAGTTGTTGAGGAGACATAAACTTAACTTTCTCTTACTCTGGTAACTTTGAGGACCTCAATAGCTCTCAGTTTCCTCACATCTTTCCTCCTTTGTTTTGATATTAATGGGCTAAACAAAAGATTCTCTGACCCAGGTACTGAATCACTATCAAGGACTTGAGTTGGGTAAAATGTAATAAGATGTCTATCCATCCAGACACCTGGAAAATGCTTAGGCAGCTTCATATGCCCCTGTCTCTTCAGTTTACAACAGGTTAACATCTTATTCGATTTTCACATTGAAAATGAAAAATGACAGGTTTTTATTTAGAATGCATAGGCACTGTGCATGGCTCTCTGATTTTTCATAACTTCCCAAAGAGGCAGTATTTTTCCAATCCAGAAGCAACAAATAACCAATGCTGGCTAGTCCTGTCAAAATCAAGTTAACAGAGTCACTCTAAAAAATATCCAATATTTCAAGTATTACTCGCAACACAAATAATTCAAGTTTTGTTATTATATATTACAAAATATTTTATTTAAAAGAAAAGTATTATGAGCATGTTGGAATAGCAACCCCATTAAATTATAACTAATAACAGAATCATATATTTAGTGGTGAAGAGGACCTAGAGGCTTTCAACTCTAACCAGAACCTGAACAATGCCCCGTCCCATCTACAGTAATGTAAAGATTATTCAACTGAAAGACATCATGTGAAGTGGAACTCACTTCCTCTTTGCAGTTCATCTCACATTTTGATATCTATATTGGTTCTAAGTTATTTCTTATAAGCAAGACTCAGTCTGTCTCTCTGTAACTTCTACTCATTGTTCTCAGCTTTGTTCTCTGATGTCAAGCTGAATACAGTGAATTTACATTTCCAGGGGGTGGTCTTTCATATATTTGAAGACAGCTATCATTACTTTCCCACTCCCACAACCCAAGTCTTCTCTTCTCCAAGGTAAATATAACAATTCTTTCAAACAATATTTATCTAACATCATCTAAGACCTTTACTGGTTGTACTCTTTTGGTTCTTTCCATTTTATCAATGTCTTTGTAAAATATGGCACCAGAAATATGGAAAATGCATTTGTGTTCTATCAGGTAGCATAGGATTTATGATGGCCCTCAACTAATTTAAAGTAAATATGATTTTAAAAATATTGTTTAAACATTTAAAGTTTCAGAGAAGTTAAAAAAACTGTCAGTATGAATCACTCTATAAAAATTTGCTTCACAAACCCTCATGTCTAGCACTGTGTTAACATATGCAAGAAAGCACAACATATTTAATAATTAAACATTTAGTCACATTGGTGTTTACAGTGCCACTTTGCCTTTTTTCCTTTCAAAGTTTGTTGACAAACTTTCTATCACTGCCATTTAAATTGATATAACATATTTTCAATGTTCCAATTATGTAAACAAATTCTATGTTATTGAAATTGTTTTGACATATTCAGCTTTTGTGTTTCTATAAAATGTAGTCAGTCACTCTTCATTGAGTATTGATTATATGGATTAGAATATGAGCATCAGGTAACTAGAATATTGGGTAAACAGGGAAATGTGGTCAACTGAATTTTCAAGGAAGTCAGAAGAAAACTTAATCTGTCCCTCCAACATTCTCATATTTATTAAGAATCATGACCTGAACATCATATGAGAAAGTCTTCCATAGGACATATAAAAGAGGAAAAGTCCTCTTAACCTCAAGCAATCTAATTTTTGAGCCATTTCTTTGTTAAAATGCATCGTCCAAAAATGTGAATAGTCAGTGTTAGAGGAACTATGTATAGGAAGATAGTCACTCTAATGTATTGTTGTTAGGTGTGAATGGATCCTAATATCACAGAATTTATAGTTGAAAGGCATTCTGTTGACTATCTCATTTAATGCATACCAGATAATAATACCTACTATAATATACTCAACAAAATGGTCACTCAGTCTCTGCTTTAAATGGCACAATGAGAGTAAATGTTTTGCCCTGCAAGGCCCATTCCTCTTTAATACAGCTCACATGGTTAGGAAATTTTCCTGACATCAAATGCAAATTTACTTTTCTACATCCTTACCAACTGACTTCTGGGGCCAAAAATGAAATATTATTCTAGAAAACAATTTTGAATTATGTTTTTAAAATTCCTACACATTTTATGTCCTTTGATTTATTGATCCTATAGCTATATAAATTTCCCAAGGACATGAATGACAGAAATGGGGGTTCGCCACAAACAAAGTTATTTAAAGCAAAACTTTGTGAGGCAAAGAAATGGAAACAAAATATATTACCCATTCATTAGGGAATGGTTGCACAAATTGTAGTATATGACTATAAGAGGATATTATACTCTAGTAAGAAATGAAGAATTGAGAGACACATAGAAAGATTTCTACAAACATATTAGTGAACTAAGTAGAACTATAAGTATAGATATAGGTGTATATTAATATCTTATATGTGTAAAATATATAGTGCAGTATTAGAATAAAATCATCCAAATTATAAGGATGATATTAGAAATTGGGTCTTGTTATATTAGTTTAGAGATAACAAGGAGAGAAGCTGGCTTGAGAAAGAATTAGTTTCAAGCAGGGCTGAAACAAAGTGTCAGGTTCAATTATAACGGTTTTTCTGTGACAGTTACTCTTTCTGGGAGTGGCAGTTGGTCTCTGGCAGTTGGCAGAGTTTCACTCACAGAGACTCTCTCTCCTGTCTGAGGTAGAAGAAAAAGAAAGAAATACCTGAAAGAGTTTTGTGTTTTCCCTTTCCCAATTTGGGAAACACAAGTTGCTATCTATTGTTATTTTTATAGATTGTTTTAACTCTGAGAAGACCAAAGAAAAGCCTGGTCTTGGTCTGGACTCTGAGTCTGCTAAGGCTCAGTATCCTAACTTGATTCTTACTGAGACTGAACCAGCTAGCCTTTGTTATTTTTATAACTTGAAGGCCAAGTTAAGAATTATAAGGATAATAGTGGTAATTAATTTAGAATAGTAAAAATTTGGGTTAGATCAGGAAGGATTAGTGTATCCTGTGAAAACAGGAGAAACGGTTCCTTGAGGAACCAGGGAGTTTTATTTGGGTGGAATTAGAATGACTTAGAGTTAAAAATCCTTTTATCTTTATATATGTAAACACTGATGAATAAAAAGTAGATGAATTACATTAATATAAGTGAAAAAAACTCTAAAAGATAGTCAGACATGAAAACAAAAATATTGATACTCCTGGCAAAAAAAGATAATAAGACAAAACACTTTCCTCTTAGTAGTATGCTATACATATATCATCAGGTTCTTGTACTGAATTAGGTGATTTTGGAATGTCAGATAATAGTGGAAATGGGAATATTGTTTTACTCCTGTTCGTACAAAGAAAGTTTTCAGTGTTTCTTCTTTGAAAATAATTCTACCTCTTAGTTTTTGCTCTCTAGTTATGATCACAATAAGGGTGTCCTCTTATACTCATAATTTTAAGAATGTTAACATGAATTAGTAATCTAATGAAAGAATAATATTTTATGTTGTTTTGTTTAAATGGATAATTGTAAAGATCATTTTTATAAAGGTGAACCATTCTTGCACTCCAGGTATGAATCCAACCTGGTCATATTTTTTTATTTGAGGGATGATATCCTTGTAAGGATTTTATTTAAAAACTTTATGACAATATTTATAGAAATTGGTTTTTGTAGCATGTTCTCTATTTTGCCTTCTTGTGGTTTATAGTTATCAGTACCAAACTTGCCTCATGAAATACTTTAGAAAAATGACTTCTTACTCTATTTTTTGAAAATATTTTTGTTACATGCCTAATAGATGCTTATTAAATATCTAATTCATTTCCTTTGGATGAAATTCCCCTCCTCAGCAAGTGTTCAGTTTTTGAACACTTATGTAGTTCCTTGTTCTGAAATAGATTCCTAAATGCCTCATTTTACTGATGCGAAAAGTAAGGTCCACATTGTTTTGCCCTTAGTCACACAGCTAGCAAAAAGCATAGCTGGGCCTAGATGTTGGACCTCCTGACTATTTAGTAAAGCCCACCACTTATTATCATCTGAAAGATGGCCATAAGTTCAATATACATGAAAACAAATCAGGATTCTCATCCCACTACCCAGAACCTTAAAGCCTGGCACCATGATACTTCTCCATTGTTGTCTGACACTCATTTCACTGTAAGCATGCTCCACACTAGACTACTTGTTGGGTTCTGTAATCATCAGCACCAGGCCAAATTTTGTGCAATTCCTTACACCAGAATTGTTCTCCCTCAATTCTCAGAGATTCCCATCTATCCTTTAAGGTTTAGATCAAACACCAAGAATGATCCATTATGTTTACTGTGACTACTTCAGTCAAGAATTATATTTCCTACTGGGACTTTAGTAGTATTTAATTTTCATATCTTTTAAATACCTGATATAATTTTGTAGTATTTTTATAGGAAGCCAAATCTTGTTGGCCTAATACAATCAGAACTCCACAAGGGCAGGAACCATGTTTTATTCAGTCTCCTCAACATCTAACACATGTTCTCTGACCATAGAAATTAAATAGTATAAATAAGGTGCAGTTCCTGCTCTTCTGGAACTTATAGCTTCACAGAGGGGAATAAGGTGTACATATAGATAAGTGAAATACAAATAGGAAACTGAAGTGAGAAGAGAGTCAGTATGGTATGGTGGCTAGAACACTGGCCTCAGAGACAGGAATACTTATGTTCAAATCTGTACTCAGACGCATACTAGCTGTGTGACCTTAATAAGTCACTTAGGCTCAAAGCCCCTCAAACATGTTTCTAGTCACATCAGCTAGTCACCAAATTTTTAAAAATATATATATAGTTGGGGGACAGTCAGGGAGCAGAGGTGATTTTATTTTGTTAATGGTTCTACTATTCCCTAAACATTTATATTCCGATTCACAAAGGCATCTTTGACCTATCTTTCTTTTTAATGCCTACATTCATTCAATTGTGTGAATTTTGCATCTGTCTTACATCTCTATCATCAACATTTTAGGTAGGTTCTTATTTTTGTTGTTCTGTAATGTTTAAGTCATATCTGACTCCTTTTGGACCTGTCTGGGGTTTTCTTGGCAAAGATACTGGATGGTTTTGTCATTTCCTTCTCCAGCTCATTTTTTGATAAAGAAAAAGAGGCAAATGGGGTTAAGTGACTTGCCATGGGTCATACATAAGTGTCTGAGGACCTATTTGAACTCTAGAGGATGAGTCTTCCTGACTCCAGGCTCAGCACTCTATCTACTGTGCTATGTAGTTGCTCCTTATTATGTAGAATGAAACTAGGCATTTCCCAGGATCCTATCATTTAACTTACAGTTTCAGTTTTTTATTAGTGTCATAGTGTTTGATTCAGGTTGTAACCTGCCTAGTATTTTGTCTCTGACAGGAATATCAAGGAACATGGTTGACCTTTCTAATATCAACCTCATGAGGACATTTCTCAGGCATCCTAGTTTCCCTTAATAACTTGTTATTATTCTATCATCCCTGAATTAATCTAAATGTGCTAAAGGTATTTTTTTCATTTTCAGATCATACCACTGTTTCTGGTAAAAGTAAAAGTAATAATTTCATTGAACTGGAAGGTACCATGTTGTTAATAATAAGTGTTATTATGAATAACTCCCTCACTAATAATAATTATAATATAATCTATACTGTGAGTGGAAAGTAAGGCAAAGAAAGCAAATACAAGTCAGAGTGATACACAACAGGGATTCTATGTATCTTAAAAATGTTGTTGGCTGTGAAGACCTGGTGGACTTCCTGAAACACTGGCTAAATGGACTCTGGCAAAACCATTGATTGGGTTGGTGTCCAAGCCAGGAAAATGAATATTCTTGTATATCTAAGAAATAGCTAGAGAAATATACAACTATGGAATGACCCTGCTTGAAATTACTGTAATGACCAGTCTGCCACAGAAAACATGGAGTAGTTGGCACCCCATCTTTTCTACCACAAAAAGGTATAATCCAATAGAATAAATAAATATGAATACCCCACCTGCTGGAAATGCTTCAGTGCAGATGGCACTGACCACTAAAGCAGGCCAACCATGAATATGAATGAAATAGACCGAAGAATGAATATATTATAGTTCATTACTGTGATATAACAGAATTAGAAATAAATTTTACCAATTAGAGGCCAGTGCTTCATATTCCTTTCAGTAGAACCTTCAACTCCAAAGGCATATAACAATAAATAGCTGGCCAGTGCCAGAAAATATGGCATATGAAAAATTGTTTTCTGTTTAAAACATATCACCAATATAATAATGTCAAGAAAGTTAATACAAATCCCCAGTATGCTTCTTTCTAGGCTTTAAACCATTACTTTCACTCCTGAAAAGAACTAGCTTTCAACTCAAAAAGAGATTCTGCAAAAATATCATATTAACCACCTGATGTACTTAATGCCCTTGAAGCACTCATAAGTTCATTAAACAGATGCTTAATTTCATGGAAATTTGCACCAACAATATAAAAATGTTATTCGAACTTGATAAGCATAAAATTCTGAATGTGTGCAAAAAGAGAATAGAGACCGAAGACATTTATCTTAAATCTGGTGATCAATTGAGTCAGTGGATAAAATCTATAGTTATGAATACCTTTGTTTTCTCTGAATAGGACACATTGAGCATAAGATAATGAAGGGGAAAAAAAAAGCTCCATATGTTAAGAGGCAGGTTAGCATCCTAAAATCAAAGTTTAAGAAGGACACAAACACATCAAAGCAGTCCTAATGCATAGTTTTTGATACAATGTACTATATAGCAATGCTTCTAGTACAGAGTTTTTAAACTTTTTTTGTCTTATGAATCCCTTTGATGGTCTGATGAACCTTTGAAATCCTCAGAATAAAGTCTGTTGCTTACATTCATAATTGGAAGAAATTCTAAATTTTATTTAGAAATTAATGTAAATGAAGAGGTATTTATTTCCATCCAAGTTCATAGACCCCCCCCTAAAATTCATCCATGACACAAAGCTTGAGAACTCTTACTTTAGGAAATCTAAACAAAACCCCACAAAACACTAATGAAAATTCTTTCATTACTTGACAGTAGCTATTAAAAGAAAAGCAATTTCTTACCAAAAAGGAAGAAGACTAATTGATGTTCTCAGATAACTCTAAAAATGATTTTAGAAGCATTTTATAAATGACTTAAAACTTTAAAAATTAAAATTAAGACAGAAATACTTTAAAAAATAACAGGTTTTTTCCCACAAAGTAATAGAAAAGGCTGAAAGCTGGTTTATGCCACTGGATTTGTGGATGGGTATTGAAAGTGGACAGGACCTAATAACTGGCCGGGATGAAAGTGTCATATCAAAGAGTATGAACCATATCTACATGAACTCAACAGTTTTCAATAAAGAAGTGTTAAATTCTGGAATGGAGGGGCTAATTACAGTATTTCAAGATTAGATCATTGCAACTGGAAAGTACGTCTTGAATTTAGGAAGCTGGAAACTTTTTTCAGTGATAGAAATTATGAAGTCAAATGGTTTTAAATGAAGTATATCAATGTAGATTATTAAAAAAAAATCAAAAGGGTGTACCAACTACCTAGGAAGATACAATCATGTGCCTGGAATTATACACCAGAGGCTTAGCATCATTTATAAACTAAAGAATGGCAAATCCTTGTATAACAAATACAAACATTCCCAATGATATATCAACAATTAGTTTATGCTGGAACTGGAACTAATTAAAAGGTAGAACTATTATATGTCTAAATCAAATATCGACCCATAAACATGTAAGAGCAATATTTTAATAAATGTATCTATACCAAAAACATAGTCTCCAAATACAAACAAAAAAATTTCAAGCACTGAGACTGAGTAGAATAAATTAAAATCATGTAAGAACAGGATGAGGTATGTGTTGTTCCAACTGTCTTATCACTGGAGATATCCTAAAGATGCTTTCAGTGAATCTAGAGAAGATAAACTTTTATCTTAATATTTTTTCAATTATACGTGCAATTATTTTATCTCCCTGCCCAATGACCTATAGAACATTAAAACAAAGAATAATATCAGGATAGTGACTTGTCCCTAGACCATTTCCAGCTGAACATCATCAAAAAAGAAAAGATTGAGATAACAGTAAGGATGATGGTGAGGATTGTTCACTTTAAGATTTATAAAGTGTGTTTCTTATCACAACCCTCCAAGGGGGATATTACTATCATTATTTTGATAGTAACATATGAAATCCTAGTTATGAAGATGAGGAAGCTATGTATCAGAAAGACTGAATGATTTCTCTTGGTCAAAATTCTGGTAAATCTCAGAGCTTGGTTTAGAATCCATATGTTCTCATTAAAATCCTGGAATTCATTTGCATACTGAACTCTATTATCAGATAGTGCTTTATAAAGCGGAGAGATTATGTACTATATTAATACCAGGCAACAATGTTAATTTTTTTCTAGTTTCTTTAGAAGCAGAAGCTCTTTGGTGAGAGGAAAATGAAATCAACTAATATGACTGAAAAGACTAAATTGCAAATTTTCAGCATTTCCTTTTGCTCTACTCATTGTCCTTTATGTATCAGAGGCAGATGGTGTAATAATCCAAACAGAATTATTGAATTGATAAGGAATTCTGGGGATGAGATATTTTTATCTTGATTTGTTCTTTGGGATCTTCGGATCTCGATGAATTAGACTAATAACGCAAAATTTCTTATACCTTCCATTCCTTTTCATTACCTTCCTGATTTATCTCTCTTCAAAGCCCCCTCTCCACCTTTTCTTTTTCCTGGAATGATTTTTCTTCATCCCCTAAATATATATATTCTCTCACCTCTCATAAAATGGAAGGGAACTTTGTAGTCACATGGACCTGAATCATAAATCCTCATTATAACTTTCCTAACATGTGATCATGCAGCTTTTACTTGAACACTTCCAGTGAGGGACTAGGTCTCAAGAAAGCCCACTCTGTTTTCTAAAATTGAGAAGTCTTTTAGCTGTCTTCCTGTTATGTCTCACCCATTCTTCTCCCTGCTTTCATGTGTTTTCTTGAGGGAAGGCAACACACAAAACAAACTCTATAATACCAAAGGTGGAACTTGGAAGTAGAGTTTCAAATGCTAAACTTTGAAATGGGTCCCCCAAAGGTGGTCTAAGGTAACTGTTGACTCATCAATTTACAAATCCTCATGTTATCAATCCATACACATGCTTCACGCTCCACAGCATCTCATTAAATGCCTTACTTAATTACTTGCTAATTATAACATCATTCAATGGTTACACTGTGGCAACCATATAATTATGGAGCATAAAGCACTGAGCAGTTACAAGTCTGAGCATATTGGTTGATTACAATAAATCTCTGGCTCATTGTTGATATTTGTCACCTGCTTAACATCCCTAATCTCCTTTTGCATAATATAAATTATGTGCAACATATGAAAGAAGGGCCTTTGGAGAAAAACTGAGATTAAGGGAGAGATGGGAGTATACCTGAGTCCCTGCAGTAAACAAGCTGGTTTCCACAATTCAAGATTTTTACTTTACTATTTCTTTAGTGTTATGAAATTTCCAAAAGGATGTAAAGGATCCAAAAAAGTAAAAGGGAAGAAAAGTTATCTATAACTCCCATTGCAAAGTCATCTCAGTATCAAGCAAACAAAAGTAGGAATCTAAGCAGTTGGACTTTGGGAATGAGAGAGTGTGTATGTATCAAGTTGTAGAGAATTAATTGAAAAGGACCTCTAGGACTTTATTTTTGACAGTTGAGAGAATTGATACCCAGTGAA
Organism: Gracilinanus agilis; assembly: GCF_016433145.1. Lineage (NCBI taxonomy): Eukaryota > Metazoa > Chordata > Mammalia > Didelphimorphia > Didelphidae > Gracilinanus > Gracilinanus agilis. The sequence goes on along the minus strand of NC_058131.1, from coordinate 550,047,388 downwards.
GCTAAATGACTTGTCTTTGATCATATAGTAAAATGTGACTGAAACAGAATTTGAACTCAGTTGATCTGACCACAGGCAATACTTTTATCCATTATACCATACTATCACCACAATTTAGGATCTTCCAGGTAAAATATTCTGTTTCCCTAATTTAGTTATGGTCTCAGTCTTTATATCTAAGTTAAATATTTATTTTGACCTTATATTGATTTGGGATGCGAGCTATTAGTCTAAACCTAGCATCTGCTATACTGTTTTCCAATTTTCCCAGCAGTTTTTGATAAAGAGTGACTTCTTATTCAAAAAGCTGGGATCTTTGGATTTATCAAATACTAGGTTGCTAAGGTAACTTGCCCCCGTGTATTGTGTATCTAATCTACTCCACTGATCTGCCATCCTATTTCTTAACAAGTAATAGATTGTTTTGCTGCTTTATAGTATTATTTGAAATTTGGTTCTGCTGGTCACCTTCCTTCATTTTTTTCATTAGTTCCCTTGATAGTCTAGACCTTTTGTTCTTCTAGATAAATTTTGTTATTATTTTTCTAGTTCTATAAAATAATTTGGTAGTTTGATTGATATGGCACTGAATAAGTAAACTAATTTAGGTAGAATAGTGTTACATATTATATTAGCTCAGCCTATCCATGAGCAATTAATAATTTTCCATTTGTTTAGATCTGGCTTCATTTGTGTGAAAGGTGATTTATAATTGTGTTCATATAATTCCTCTGTTTGCCTTGGCGAGTAGGTATTTTATATTGTTGAGTGATTTTCAATGGAATATCTCTTTTTAACACTAGCTGCTGAACTCTGTTGGGCATATGTAGAAATTATGATTTATGTAAATTTTTTTGTATCCTGCAACTTTACTAAAGTTATTATTTCTAGTTTTTAGTTGATTCTCTAGAATTTTCTAAGTATATCATCCTATCATCTGCAAGGTGTGATAGTTTACTTTCCTCATTGCTTAAATTTAAATTCCTTCAATTACTTTTTCTTTTATTGCTGGTAAAGCTAACATTTCTAATACAATATTAATTAATAGTGGTGATAATGAGTATCCTTACTTCACTTCTTATCTTATTGGGAAGGCTTCTAACAAATCCCCATTGCAGATGATTCTTGATGAAGATTTTAGGTAGATATTATATAACATTTTTAAGGAATGATCCATTTATTCCTTTTCTTTCCAGTGTTTTTAATAAGAATGGGAGTTGTGTTTTGTCAAAAGCTCTTTCTTCGTCTATTGGGAAAATCATGTGATTTCTATTAGTTTGCTTATTGATATGGTTAATTATGCTGATAGTTTTCCTAATATTAAACTAGCCCTGGAATCTTGGTGTAAATGCCACCTAGCCATAGAGAATGACTTTTGTGATATATTGCTGTAGTATCCTTGTTAGCATCTCATTTAAAATTTTTGCATCTATATTCATTAATGAAGTTGGCCTATAATTTTTTTTCTCTATTTTTCTTTTTTCTGGCTTAGGTAACAGTACCATATTTGTACATAGGAAGAATTTGGTAATATTCATTCTCTGCCTATTTCCCCAAATAATTTATGTAGTATTGGGATTAATTATTCTTTAAATGTTTGATAGAATTCATATGTGAATCTCTAGCTCTGGAGTTCATTGATGGCTAGTTCAATTCTTTTTTCTGAAACAGGATTATTTAACTATTCTATTTCCACTTTCATTAACCTGAGCAATTTATATTTTTGTAAATATTTTTCCATTTCTCTTAGATTGTCAATTTATTGGCATATAATTGGACAAAATAGCTCCTAATAATTGTTTTAGTTTCCTCTTCATTGTTGTTGAATTCACCCTTTTTATTTTTGATACTGATTATTTGATTTTATTCTTTGCCTTTTTAATCAAAATAATCAAAGCTCTATTTTATTTATTTTTTATAAAACCAACTCCAAGTCTTATTAGTCCAATGGTTCTCTGACTTGAGATTCTATTAATTTGTCCTTTAATTTTTAGGATTTCTAATTTAATCATTAATTGAAGATTTTTTGTTCATTTTTTTCATTACTTGCCCAGTTGATTGAACTGTATTTTTTCTACTTTATTGATTTTTATATATAAAATTTCCCCTGAGTACTGCTTTTGGCTATATCCCAGAAATTTTGATATATTGTCTTCTTGTTGTCATTCTCACTAATATTTTTTGGGGGGGTACAATTATCATTTTTATAATGTTTGCTTGTCCTACCCATGAGCAATTAATGTTTCTCCAATTGTTTAGGGAAATTTAAATTTTATTTTTTTAGAAAAATGTTTTCCATGGTTACATGATTCATATTCTTACTGTCTCCTTTACCCCTCAAACTTCCCTGATCCCCCAGAGCTGATGGGCATTTCCACTGGTTTCTTCATATGTCATTGATCAAGACCTATTTCCATATTGCTGATAGTTATACTACAGTTGTTGTTTAGAATCTACATTCCAAATCATGCCCACATCAACCCATGTATTCAAGCAATTGTTTTTCTTCTGTGTTTCCACTCCTGTAGTTGTTCCTCTGAATGTGGATGGTATTCTTTTCCCATTAATCCCTCAGAATTGTCCTGGATCATTGCATTGCTATTACTACAGAAGTCCATTACATTCAATTTTACCACAGTGTATCAGTCTCTGTGTACAATGTTCTTCTGGATCTGCTCCTTTCTCTCTGCATCAATTCCTGGAGGTAATCCCAGTTCACATGGAATTCCTCCAGTTTATTATTCCTTTGAGTATAATAGTATTCCATCACCAACAGATACCACAATTTGTTCAGTCATTCCCCAATTGATGGGTATATCCATGTTTTCCAGTTTTTTGCCACCACAAAATGTGAGGCTATAAATATTTTTGTACAAATCTTTTCCCCTATGACCTACTTGGGGTACAAACCCAGCAATGGTATGGCTGGATCAAAGAGCAGGCAATCTTTTAACTCCCTTTGGGCATAGTTCCAAATTGCCATCCAGAATGGTTGGATCAGTTCACAACTCCACCAGCAATGAATTAATGTCCCAATTTGGCCACATCCCCTCCAACATTCATTACTCTGCCCAGCTGTCATTTTAGCCAATCTTCTAGGTGTGAGGTGGTACCTCAGAGTTATTTTGATTTGCATTTCTCTAATTATTAGAGATTCTGAACACTTTCTCATGTGCTTATTGATAGTTTTGATTTCTTTATCTGAAAATTGCCTATTCATGTCCCTTGCCCATTTATCAATTGGGGAATGGCTTAATATTTGTAAAATTGATATAACTTCTTGTATATTTGAGTAATTAGACCTTTGTCAGAGATTTTTGTTATAAATATTTCTCAGTTTGTTGTTTCCCTTCTAATTTTGGTTGCATTATTTTCGTTTTTGTACAAAAACTTTTTTCATTTAATATAATCAAAATTATTTATTTTACATTTTGTAATTTTTCCTAACTCTTGCTTGGTTTTAGAATCTTTCCTTTCCCAGAGATCTGACAAGTATACTATTCTGTGTTCACTTAATTTTCTTACAGTTTCCTTCTTTATATTCAAGTCATTTACCCATTCTGAATTTATCTTGGTGTAGAGTGTGAGATGTTAATCTAAACCTAATCTCTCCCATATTGTTTTCCAAATTTTCTAGCAGTTTTTGTCAAATAGTAGATTTTTGTCCCAAAAGTTGGGCTCTTTGGGTTTATCATACACAGTCTTGCTGAGGTTGCTTACCCCTAGTCTATTCCACTGATCCTCCCTTTTGTCTCTTCAGCAGTAACATATTGTTTTGATGACTTCTGCTTTATAGTATAGTTTAATGTCTGGTACTGCTAGGCCACCTTCCTTCACTTTTTTTTCATTATTTCCCTTGATATTCTTGATCTTTTGTTGTTCCAAATGAACTTTGTTATAGTTTTTTCTAATTCTGTAAAAAATTTTCTTTGTAGTTTGATAGGTATGGCACTAGATAAGTAAATTATTTTGAGTAGAATGATCATTTTTTATTATGTTAGCTCATCCTACCCATGAGCAATCAATGTTTTTCCAATTGTTTAGATCTAGTTTTAATTGTTTGGAAAGTGTTTTGTAGTTGTGTTCATATAATTCCTGTGTTTGTTTTGGTAGATAGATTCCTAAGTATTTTATATTGTGTAGGGTGATTTTAAATGGTGTTTCTCCTTCTACCCCTTCCTGCTGTGATGCATTGGAAATATATAGAAATGCTGATGATTTATGTGCATTTATTTTGTATCCTGCAACTTTGCTAAAGTTGTTAATTATTTCTACTAGCTTTTTGGTTGATTCTCTAGGATTTTTTAAGTAGACCATCATATCATCTGCAAAGAGGGGTAGCTTAGTCTCCTCATTGCCTATTTTAATACCTTCAATTTCTTTTTCTTCTCTAATTGCTATTTCTAGTGTTTCTAGTGCAGTGTTAAATAATAGAGGTGATATTGGGCATCCTTGTTTCACTCCTGATTTTATTGGGAAGGCTTCTAATTTATCCCCATTAAAAATGATGTTTGTTGATGGTTTTAGATATATGCTATTTATTATTTTTAGGAAAGGTCCTTCTTATACTTTCTAGTATTTTCAATAGAAATGGATGTTGTATTTTGTCAAAGGCTTTTTCAGCATCTATTGAGATAATCATGTGATTTTTGTTTGTTAGCTTGTTGATATGGTCAATTATGTGGATGGCTTTCTTAATATTGGACCATCCTTGAATCCCTGGTATAAATCCCACCTTATCATGATGGATAACCCTCATGATCACTTGCTGGAGTCTTTTTGCTAGTATTCCATTTTAGATTTTTGCATCTATTTTCATTAGGGAAATTAGTCTGTAGTTTTCTTTCTCTTTTTTTGGTCTGCCTGGCTTTGGAATCAGTACCATATTAGTATCATAAAAGGAATTAGGTAGAACTCCTTCTTTGCTTATTATGTCAAATAATTTGTATAGTATTGGGATTAGTTGTTCTTTGAATATTTGATAGAATTAATCTGTGAATCCATCAGGCTCTGGTGGATTTTTTTATGGAGTTCCTTGATGGCTTGTTAAATTTCTTTTTCTGATATTGGATTATTTAAGTATTCTGCTGTTAATCTAGGCAATTTATATTTTTGTAAATATTCATCCATATCACCTGTATTGTATATTTATTCATGTATATGTATATATGTATATGCCATATAATTGGGCAAAATAGTTTTTAATGATTGCCTTGATTTCCTCTTCATTAGAGGTGAGGTCTCTCTTTTCATCTTTGATACCGTTAATATGGTCTTCTTCTTCCCTTTTTTTATTAGATTGACAAGTAATTTGTCTATTTTATCTGTTTTTTTCAAAATACCAGCTCCTAGTCTTATTTATTAATTCAATAATACGTTTATTTTTGATTTTATTAATTTCTTCTTTGCTTTTTAGTATTTCTAATTTAGTTTTCATCTGAGGTTTTTTATTCTTTCGCTTTCTAGTTTTTTTTAATGGCATGCCCATCATTGACCTCTGCCATCCCTAATTTGTTAATATATGCCTTTTTACTTCAGTTGAAGAATAATGGACTATTTTCCAACCCAGGTTTTAAGATTTGCTCTGTCTAAGCTGACATCTTCCCAGAATTCCTCATTTAACTATTTCTCTGGAATGTTCAATCTTAAAAAATAAGACTTTGTTTAATATGATAATAACCTCCATGACCTTGGGCAACTCATTTAGTCTTCTTGGGCCTTAATGTCCTTATCTGAAAAATTAATTGATTGGACTCAATGACCTATGGTGCTCTATCCAACTGTAAATAGAATTATCTGATGATCAACTGGGAATGAATTAACTATTTCCAACAATGCAAGGACCTGGGACAACCTCACGCAAGTCATGATGATAAAGGCTATCTATCCACTGCCATAGGAAGAGCTGATGGGATCTGAATGAAGATAAAGCATACCATTCTTCATTTTATTTCTTTCATGAATTTTTCTCTAACATAAGCAATATATGTCTTCTTTTACAACACGATGAACATGGAAATATGTATTGTATAACACATGTAAGACATATACTACCACCATCTTGGGGAGGGGAAAGGAATAGGAGGGAGAGAGAACATAGATCCAAAAATGTCAGAAAATTATTATTAACAATTGTACCAATATATAAAATAAATTTTAAAAAATTAAAAAGTAAAACTATAATTATCTGTCATAAGGAAACTATGGAGAAAATGTTCAAAAAGTGACTGTATGCCTCACAGCCAGCATCTTAGAAAACCCCAGTTCTGCTTTTCAGAACAAGCTTACCTTAAGTCCCTGCTTGGTCAATTCTACCATTGATCTCATAGATGGGAACAAAAATAAGAGCCTTAAGCCAGTCTAAAAAAAAGTTATAAAATGTAATTATGTGGTTGCAGAAATGTTGCATTAAATTCTCATGTTATATACTCTCATGTTTCTGATTTTAAAAAAAATTATAAAACTTTCTGGAGTGCTCCAGGTAGTTTCACTGTAATCATTTCTCTCTTACAGATGCTGTAAATGTTTCATTCCATTGCACTGGTGTTTTTCATTTATGGTTTATGGATTTCCCTGCCTTGGCATGTCCTGTAGGCCAAAATCAAAATTCCAGTTAATCCGTAATTAATATTTACCTATACTACCTGAGCTCAGCACATGATCGCTTCAGCAACTAAAAACCTGTTTTGGAGTACATCCTAGTAGAAGACTCTTTAAGCCATGCAAATAGACCTTTTCCAATAAGTGTTCTTCCCCTTAGCAAGAGAATTCACAGCACAACATAAGAATTTCAGTCAATTTCCACTGAGACTTTATAAAAACAGTTTCTTTATATATAGTTCCAGGCACACAGCATACACTCAGTTAAGCGTTTGTTGGCTGAATTATGAAGTGGAGATGCTATAACTCAATAATAGAATTTCTGATACATTCCCAAGGTATTAGTATATAGACAAAGAAGACAAAAAAGTATTTTTCAACTCCTTCACTGAGTCTAGAATATTTTGAAAATCAGCCCAGAGAGACATCTTGTAATAGTCTCTTAATAAAATATAAAATCACAAAATTTCAGAATTGGAAGGAATCTCAGGGGCCCTCTGGTCTAATCTGAAGAAGAAATACTTCTCCTTCTAGAAATGGATATCCAGAATTCACCTGAAGAGTTCCCATGTTGGGGAACTTGCTGTTTCCCCCCAAATTTCTTTCTAAGTTTAGATTGCTTTCTTCTTTTTTGTTCAATCATGTCTGACTTTTTGTGACCTTATTTAAGGATTTTTTTTTGCAAAGATACTGGAGTAATTTACCATTTCCTTCTCTACCTCTTTTGACAGTTGAATAAACTGAATCAAATAGGGTTAAATGATTTGCATAGGATCATGTAGCTAGTAAATGTCTGAGGCTGCATTTGAACTTAGATCTTTCTGACTTGAGGTTTGGCACTCTATCCACTGTACTACCTAACTGCCCTTGGGGAGCTATTACTATTATCATCACTGTTTGTCTTTTGCTCCATGTTTTGCCTATTTCACTATTCTGATTACAGTCCTCTGGAAAATCTCCAACTTATTCATCTTTCCTAAAATTCAGAATGCAATACTCAACGTATTACTGTAGATATAGTTTGATCAGGGCAAAGTACAGTGGAACTGTCATCCCACCTCCAAAGGGCTTGTATGCTATAAATCTCCTAATGCAGCCTATATCACTAATTTTCTTGGATGCTATATCACATTGTTGAATCATATTAATCTTATAGACCTCTAAACCCCCCAGGTCTGAGACTAAAATCACTTTTTTCAATCTTGTGCCTACACAGTTGGTTTTTTAAATCTGAGAGAAGATATAATATTCATCTCCTTTTCTTCTTACAAATTTGGCCCAGTATTCTAGCCTATACAAAAATATTTCTGAACTCTGATTGTCATTCAGTGTGATAGCTATCCATCCCAACATAATGTCATCTTTTATGACAGCAAATTTTATAAGCATATTATCCATGCCTTAATCTAAGATCACTGCTAAACATGTTAAATAGCACAGAGCCAAGCACAGGTACATGGAACACTTCACTGGGGACCTCCTTCAAAGTCACCATCAAGTTACCAAAGACTTCTCTTTAATGATGACTATTCAAGCATTTCTGAATCCACCTAACTATCCTGCCATCTAGCTACAGCTTTCAATCTTTTCTACAATAATAGTATTAGAGATTTTGTCCACACCATTTCCCCAAACTTTCTCCCATTTGCTCCCTTCTCCTTATCACCGTCATCCTAGCTCAAGCCCTCATTATCTTTCCTCAGGGATATTGTAATAGCCTTTCAATTAATCTTTCTATTTCCAGCTCTTCCTCTTTCCAATCCATACTGTACGTATCTGCTAATTTGATCCTTCCTAAAATATAGATGTGCACCAATTACATATTCATAAACCTTTAGTGTCTCTAGGACCAAATACAAAATTTTCAGCTTGACATTTAAAATCTTCCACAATCTGATTCCCACATCAAATAGAGTGGTGGATCTAGAATTCTGGAGGTCTGAGGTCAAATCCTGTTTCAAACGCTTGCTAGTTGCAGGACTCTAGACAAGTCATTTAACCTGTCTTGGTATCCTACTCTCTGAAATCATGTTAAAGGACAGCACTTATTTGCCAGGATTTTTGTGAGGATGCTTCTAACTACCATTGCTACATCATCTTCTGAAAAAGCATTATAAACATTATTGATAGAATCATTGGATTCTTGGACTTGTGAGAAAACTGAGGAATGAATGGTTCAGGACAGCAAGTGGCTAATTGTGGAAATGGAGTGAACCACACTGACTCCATCTTGTGACTCAATTCTGAATCTAGCTGGAATACCTCTTTTCCTGAATTGAAGGAACTGTACCTATTTGCTCTCCTACTCCAAACAGGAAAGTCCCATATCTTTCATCCAATTAGAATTGAGATCACAAAATGTTGTATTGTTGCCTATTAATTAAATGGTCTTAATATGACTCTTTTTATTGTCAAAAGTTTGTATTGAGGGTCCAGCCCTAAACTGTGGAAGGGGCTTGGTCTCATTTTGTTAGGCAATTGGAATGCATCACTTAATAAACTGGGGATAAAAGGTCATTTAGTAGAACATTCATCTACTTTTAGTTATTGCAAAGAAATATTTTCCAGGTAACTGCTGTGTCACTTGAGCTTGTGCAAAACATTTTCAACTTTATGTCATTTAAATTATTCATTTTATTTCCTGTGCTCTTCTCTATCCATTAGTTAGGACTATTTCAATTTTCAAAAGTATGAAATATATTTCCTTCCATATCTCCCTATTTTTATGTTAAATTTTATAAAATGTATCATATATCTAATTTGAAATTCTAGTAGTATGTCATTGCAGATGTTGATTTACATCTAATTTTTCCAGACAACATTCTAATATTTTTAGCAGTTTTTATCAAATGAGTCCTTTCCTGATCATTAGTTTTCTTGGTTTCATCAAACACTATGCTACTGTGCTCAATTATTTCTCCACTTTTTATATTTATTCTGTTCCATTGATCAACTTTTGCATTTTTTAAATGGCACTAAATATTTTTGTTGATTATCCATGTGGAATATATTTTGAGGTCTTACATTTTTATGGTCTCCTTTCTTTCTACTTTTTCCTTCCATTATTTCCTTTAAGATTCTAGACCTTTTTCCAAAATTTGGTTCTAGTTTGTAAAAACATGAGGTTTTAAATATCATTTTGTCTGGCAATATACAGTAATTCTTTCAGAGATATCTATGTCATTAAATTTGTAAGTTAATTTAGTTAGTGATATAATTTTAATTATTTTAGTATAACCCAACCGTGAGTGACTAATTCCTTTCCAATTATTTGCATTCTTTTATTTTATAATAAAGAATGTTTTGTAGTTTTATTCATATAATTGAGGAATATATTTGAAATAAAAGATAGAGGCCTTCATTCATAATAAGAAAGACCTGAGTTTCAGTTCTGACTCAGACACTAGCTGTTTGATTCTAGGCAAATAATTTAACATCTCTCAGCTTCGGTTTTCTCATTGGTAAAATGGGAATAATAAAAGTCCCTCTCTCAAAGGTTATAGTGAGGATAAAATAAGATAGTAATATGTAAAGTGCAATTCAAACATTAAAAGTACTAGATAATTACTAGTTGTAATTGTTAAATAATTTCTGTGTGCCTTGATAAGTAGATGCTAAAATATTTTATGTATTTTATAATAATTATGAATGGAATTTACTTTTCATCTTTTCCAACTGAGTTTTGTTGATAATATACAGAAATGTTAATAATTTTTGTGTTTATTTTATATCCTGCTAATTAATATTAATATTAACTTTAATTGAATGTCTATGATTAAGCAAATTATCATGCAATCTGCAAAAATTAATCATTTTTATTCCTCTTTGTCTAGGCTTATTTTCTCTCTTTTTTAAGCCCTCACCTAGGAGTAAGGGCTGGGTAATGGGGGTTATGTGACTTGCCCAGAGTCACACAGCTAGGAAGTTCCTGAGACCAGATTTGAACCTAGGACCTCCCATCTCTAGGCCTAGCTCTTAACCCCTTGTCTATTCTTTTTTCCTAAACATCTTTTTTTTTTTTTTGCCTTATTGCTATAACTAGAATTTCTAAAACTATATAAAATAATAATAGTGTAAAGCTGTGGTGGCAAACCTATGGAACACATGCCTGAGGGGGCACTTAGAACCTTCTTGGTTAGTAGGTGTGTCGTTGCCCCATAGTTTGTTACTAGGAAGCCAAAGGGATTTGGGGCCAGGTTGCTCCCCTCTGCCTCTCCGTCATTGATATAATGTATCATCATTTAGTCTTAATGGAAATCCCTAGTATTTATTATTAAAAATGACGTTAACTCTTGTTTTAAATACCTACCGTTTACTCCATTAAGATCCATTGTTATGTGTTCTGGTGGTTTTTTAAAGCCTAAAATGGTATTATATTTTGTCAATAATGTTCTGCCTTTATTGATATAGTTTATAAATATTTATGTTATTTATGTAGTCCATTATGCTTTTATTTTATAATTTTAGTTTTGTTATTATTTCATAATACTGAAATAACCTCTAATTCATGATCTGTTTCATAACATATAAACTCCCGCCCCCTTTGAATAGCTTTCATTAGTTAGAAATACCCCCATATGTATGCATATATGCAATATAACTGATTAAACTATTCTGTTCCCAGTGTCTGTAGGATAACATTTAAGATCATGAGTATAATAAAAAATAAATGAGAAAATAGCAGTCTTCCATGAAAGTTTTAATTGACTTCTAATATGATATTGAAGTACTTTATCTAGTTAAAAAAATCTTTTAAAATATATTGCTATAATGTCAATAACAATTAAATAGTATTTTGTATGAATATTCATTATAAATGTTGGTTTACAATTTTCTTTTTCTGACCTCTCTGTGCATCATTTTGGCATTGGTATAATATTTATTTCATAGAAATATAATTTAGTGCTTTCTTTAATAGTTTTGTTGACAATTTACATGTAATATTAAGGCCAGTTTTTCTTTGAATATCTCTTAGAATTCACTTATAAATCCATCTAACCTCAGGGTCTAAAATTTAAATTAATTTAATTTAACCTAAATTTAATTTGTAATGATAAATTTATTTATCTGAAATTAGGTTAATTTTTATTATATTATTGTTACTAAATATATATTAAATATTTCTGTTTTATGACTTTTTGATGCCATAAAATGATATATCTTTATAAATGTTTTATATATGCCTGAGAAATATGTATACTAATCACTAGAGATATTCCATATCTAACTTCATAATATTCTGTTTGAGCCTTTTCTTTCCTATTATTGGGTATTTCTCCATAGAATTTGATGAACTTTTCATTAAAGTAATTAGATTATGTGGTACCATTCTTTTCTTTGCAAAGGTGAGGAGTTATAGATGTGGAATGCTACATATGTATTTTCAGACTTAATTGATATAACTTTTGCAGAACTATTATTTGTCTCTTTTTCAGTCTTTATTATAATAAGTTGACTCTCTGGGTAAGAAGGGGAGATATATTGGGAAATAAGGATGATTTAAAAATTATATTAATAAAACTTTTTCTTTAAATGTTGGAGATCAGAACATTTTAAAAAGTAAGCACAGGAAGAAATGGTACTATTAACCAATTATATTTATTTGTCAGATACTACTTGATAAGAAAGATTTTGTTGTAGCTGCTCTGTGTGTCTGTTTCTGATTAGTAGTACATTACACTTAAGCTTCATGGAAAGACTGAACAAGTCAACATGCAGAACTTCCATTATTTCTCTGAACCTCAGTTCTATGGCATGTAACGTGAAAGAATAAAATTAGATAATCTCTAAGATCTTCAACTCAGTATTCCTATACCTTCTGATCAAAAGACAACTATTCCAGGGGCAGCTGGGTAGCTCAGTGGAGTGAGAGTCAGGCCTAGAGACAGGAGGTCCTAGGTTCAAACCCGGCCTCAGCCACTTCCCAGCTGTGTGACCCTGGGCAAGTCACTTGACCCCCATTGCCCACCCTTACCAATCTTCCACCTATGAGACAATACACCGAAGTACAAGGGTTAAAAAAAAAAAAGACAACTATTCCATTTATGAGAACAAATCAACCTACTTGATCACCTGTAGCATCTTTTAGGGGTACTGATGATCCTGAGGGCAAGGACAGAAAAGAATGTTAGTACATCGTAGTTTGCATTAAGAAAAGCAAAATATGCTGAATATTAGATATCATAGTACTTCTGTACTCAGCTCTTGGCATACTTCTTAATTCTGTTAGTGACCTCCCATTAAGGAGGTAGGATATTGAATAGGAGAGAACATCCTCAGATATGTTCTAATTCCCCAAGGGCAGTATAAAGGTAGGTAAAAGTGAACTAAGATATATTTCTAGTTAATGAGTGCTATGAGTGATTTCTTTTCTCATAGGCTTCCTATCATTTTTCAAAGGATCTGGAATTTGGTAGTTCTGGGAAATTTCGGTTCTCTAGATATCTCCTGAAAAAAGTAATTCACTTGCCACAGTTCATTAAGCAGAAATGGAGACTGTCTCTGGGAACAATTTCCTAATCTAGAAGTCAGGAATCAAGTAGAGCAAGTACACCGCTTGATTAGATTCTTGCTAATAGGGAAAAGTGCATTGAGCATCAAAATGTGAAAGGAAACCTTGGAGGAAATGGTCCCAAGAAAATGAAAATTTAAGATTCTCAGAAATGGAAAAGATTGGATAAAATTATGAAAATGAATCTGAAGAAAGTTTTGTGAAGTTTAAACGAATAGTGGAATTGGTTTTATGGAAAAAAAAAAGTCTAGGTAATGGACTTGAGGAGAAGAATTAGTTATATATATTTAGACATGATTTATGCATTTATATTTTTGGCTTAACTAAGCCAAAAATATAAGGGAAATTGTACAAATAGAGAATTGATGAATTAATAGTTCATAACAAGGATAAAAAACAATTAAGAAAACATTAATAATAAGTTCATAGGGGTCCCAAAAAGGCAATTTTGTAACTATCTTCTTAAATTTAATATACAAACATCTATAAAAACCTACATAAAATATCTAGTCCCTTATATCATGATTTTATATTATCATTCTTTGAAATTTTGAAAGTTGCATTTATTATTTCAAATATGTATATATGCATACACACATATACATACAATATATATATAAGAGAGCCAAGATAGTAGAGGGAACATTCTAACCAAATTTCTAGTATTCTTCTCCAAATAACTTTAATGCATCAAATTGATTACTAGTGTAACCTAGCCAACAAAAGGTAAGACTTTTTTCCTGCCCTAGACATTATAAGGTTAGAAGGAAAAGTCAGTGACACTGGCTCAAGACTTTGGAGGCTGTGGTAGCAACAGCAGCAACAAAAAAATTCTGGGACCTCCCACCATTCAGAGATGGTAAAAAGATAAGACTACTGGGCAAAAAGAAATTATAGTTGACCTCAGTGTGAGTACTAGGCACCAGCTTGAATGCTGTTTAATAGCTCCATTACCAATCACTAAATTCTAGGTGTCAGTTCCAGGATAGAGAGGAGCACTTGCAGTCACAAATGGGCAAGGATCATTCTTAGATAAGGACCAGAATGCTGATTATGAGAACAATGACCATTCCTTTCTCAAGAGCACACACGTTGAGAATATCCTAAAATTACAGACCAGCTTTGAAAATAGCAAGGCAAGAAGCCTAAAGTTTGAGACAGTAGTCTCCCTCTACCCAATCCCAAACCATAATAGGTTAGTAGAGCTCAACTCTAGCATAAAGTTCAAAGTAAAAAAAAAATGGATTGAAAAATGAGCAAATAACAATGATAACAATCTGATGATAAAAAGAATTCTATGTTAAAAGGAAACTCAAGACACAAAATCAGATAAAGACAATGAAATGAAATTATCTAAAAGCAAAGCTTCAAAGAAAAATGAAAATTGCATATAAGCTCAAGTAGAATTCCAGAAGAGCTAAAGAAAGAGAGAAAAAAAAGAGGAAAAAGATGTCAAAAATAAAGTAAGGGTAGTAGAGGAAAATTTGGGAAAAGAAAGAAGAACAATGCAAGAAAATTAGGAAAAGACAATGACTTGGGAAGAGAAACACAAAAAATACTAAAGAAAATAATTTTTGAAAAGCATAATTAGCCAAATGGAAAAAGTTAGAAAAGCTTATGGAAAAAGTACATTTCTTAAAAATTATAATTGGAAAAGTAGAAAATAATTGTTCCTTGAGATATCAAGAAACAATAAAACAAAGTCAAAATAATAATAGAATAAAAATGTGAAGAAGAATTTCTCATTAGAAATACATATCAAGGAGAAATAATTTAAGAATTGAACTACCTGAAATTAAAAAAAAATTTTTTGTTAAACCCTTAATTCTGTGTATTGACTTATAGGTGGAAAATTGGTAAGAGTAGGCAATGGGGGTCAAGTGACTTGCCCAGGGTCACACAGCTGGGAAGTGTCTGAGACCGGATTTGAACCTAGGACCTCCTGTCTCTAGGCCTGGCTCTCAATCCACTGAGCTACCCAGCTGCCCCCTACCTGAAAATTTTGATAAAAATGCCTAAATACCATATTTGAGGAAATTATGAAGAATATAAATTATAAAAGTAAAACTAAGTATTTTAGAAACAGAGGGAAAAATAGAAATGGAAAGAATCCACTAATCAATCACCTCCTAAATGAGAGTCTAAAATGAAAATTCAAGGAATGTTATAGTCAAATTCCAGAGCTGCCAGGTAAAGGAAAAAAAATTCCAACGAGATTTTTCACAGAAAGAATCGAGGAAATTATATCATATGAAAGAGGTATTCAAGGAAGAGTATTTACAGTAGAGGGGAAAATGGTGGGGGATGGTGGGGAATCTTAATCCTTACTTTTATCAAAACTGTTTCAAAGACAGAAGAATAGATACCTGCATATATATACACACTCATATATACACCAACACCTATGAAAGATAGATAGACTGATACAGATATCTCAGATATATATTCTTATACTTTTGGGGGCAACATAAATTGATATACCCAAATGAGTGCGTGTGTGTGTGTGTGTGTGTGTGTGTGTGTGTGTGTGTGTGTACAGGGAAGTAAGAAGTGAAGAGGCTAAGAAACAGTGAAGGAAGGGGTGAAAAGAGAAAACGAGGGTGGATTTTGGGAGACACTAGTCAGAAATAAAGCAGGATTTTGAGGAGAGAGGAAGAGACAGAGACAGAGACAGAGAAAGAGATAGAGAGAAGCCAAAGAAAATAAGATGGAGGGAAATAATACAACTCATCCATAAAATGAAAGTGCATAGTAGAGTAAATTAGAAACCATATTCCAACAATAATTTGTTTTTAAGAAATGCACTTGAAATGGAAAGATACACAGAATTAAAATAAGGGGTTGGAAAAGAGTCCATTATTCTTCATCTGAAGTAAAAGGCAGATAGCAATCATCATCTCAGACATACAATAACAACAACAAAAACAACAAAACCTAAATAAAAGAGCTTATTGAAGAAACTACACTTTGCTCAAAAGGTACTAAAGACAATGAAATAAAATCAACACTAACCATATATGCGCCAAATAGCATAGTATCCAGTTTCCTAAAGAAAAGTTTGTCCAATTTGTAAATACTCTATAGTGTCTGCTTCTGCTTCATTCGTGCAGGAGAAAGTCCTTGCCTGCATTTGGAAGGCACCCCAAACCCCAACTCACTGATTAGTTTGAGGCCTGTCAGTTGCCCTCAGCCAAGGTTAGCCCATCTGCTGAGATGGTTTATGCTTCTACCAAAAGAGGGAAGCAGATCTGAAACAGGGTCAGCAAGCTCTCACTTCAGAGGTATGAGTCTTCCATGAACATCCCATACCCCCAATATATTCCACATGAATTAATAGCACATTCTTGGTGGCAGCAAAGAACTGGGAAGGGAGAATGTTAGTGCTCATTAATTGGGAAATGGCTAAAAAGTCTATATTATATGACTGTACTGGAATATAATTGTGGCATAAAAATAGGAAGAATTCTGATATTTACTGGAAGATTTGTATGAATTGATGCAGAATGAAACAAGACACAAGAGACTGACAAGGAATAACTATACTAATATAAATGAAATTGCTTAAAGAAGTCTAATAATAATTGGTAACATTTACATAATTGTGTACAAATAACATCCCATTTTATTCTTGTGATAACTGTAAGATGTTTTAATAATAGCAGCCACGTTGTGTTAAGCTTGATTGCCAGTTACCTGATCAGAATCAGAATGAACTGAGGTGGCATGAGCCTGACATGAGCCAAGGGGGCAGTTGGAAACTGCCTATATAAGGGACAAACCTGGACCACTCTTAGTCTCAGTCCTTGAGATAAAACTGGGCAAAGGAGGGAGGTGTTTTAGCTTAGGCTAGGCACAGTTAATTCTGATATTATCCTCAATCACTATCAACTATAAATATAATCAACCTTATCTATCAACTTCAGTTCTGTGATATTTACATCATCAAGAAGATTTATTCAAAACCAAACAATCATCTGCTGAACAAAACTTTGATCAAAAGGGGTCAAGACCTTCTGGCCTGGCCAGGCTGTCAAGCCAATCAAGGGCTCCTGATTATCAATTGATTATCTGGGAGATTAACAACTACTCATCTACTTAGAATCCTATTCCCACTTTCCATCATTAATCCCATTTTCCCTTTCCAACCATTTACCAACATTAAATTATTTACAAAGAAGCCATCTTCAAACCTGTCTGTGATTCTCAGGATTTCAGAAAGAGGGTATCAGTTGAAGAAATCATCTTGGTGGTTACAGAAGAAGATTTCAAAGTTATTAATCCGCAAATCATATTCTGAGTCAATTTGCAGGCAGAACCAGTTACCTAAGCTAATCAGTCTTTATAAATCTAACACACAAGTCTACTAATTTATTAATTAAGAGGATACAGGCATCTTCATTAGTTTCCTAGGGATCTATGTTGAACTAGTCAGCCGCGTTCACCAATCAGCTGATTCTTCAGTTCTTAAGCTGCAGTACCAACCATTAGAAAATCATCTAATTATTTAAGTAGGAAGATTCAACACTTCCTCTGTGCCAAACTGCACTTGGGGTTGACATTTGGGGATCATTACTTTACATTTGTGACCCATCAGGATCTAGAACTCCCTAAATTATCATAACATAACCCTGGAGGTATAAGCTATTATTATTCCCATTTTTTAAATGAGGAAACCATGATAGAGGTTAAATGATTTGCCCAGGTCAAACAGCTAGTAACTTTCTGAGGTCAAATTAGAACTGAAGTCTTCCTAACATCAGGTCTAGAACTATATTCATTATGTCATCAAATTGGAAAGACAACAAATATTTATTAAGGGTTTACTATTTGCCAGGTACCATGCTAAAGGCTCATAAAACAAATACATATAAAAAGAAGATAGTTCCAGACATTAAAAAGCTTACATTCTACTGAGGAGTAGGGGAAATACTATTAAAAAGAAAATTGAAAAGTGGGGTGACAAGGGAAAGTAGAAGAGATTTAATGATACTGGAGAGGATGAGGTCAAAGTCTGGAAAGTCAGAAGTAGAGCTAGGGTGGCAAAGTTGATTAGCCTGGCTCTCTTGCAAAAATGGAGGTGCTCCCTAAGAAACTCACCACAGGAGAAAGGAGCCATCATGGCAAGAGGGATGTCCTGAGGTGAGGAAGCCACAAGGAAGATAAAGGTGAAGGTGGAGCAAAGAACTGATGGAAATTCCAGGGTGAGACTGCAGCTGAGTCTTGATATCAAAATCTAGAAAGTTAGAAGCAGAGTAAGGAAGGGAATAAAGGTTGTCTAGCCTAGACCAACTTGTTAGATTTTTATGTTTAATTATTCTTTGTTGCAAGGGTGAGTTTTTTGTTTGGAGGAAAAGAAATTAATCTCTGACCTTTTGTCCTGAAGCTCCACTTTCTCAGAGAAAGTGCCAGTGGCTTCCATAGCCATCTGTTCCTTGGGGCAGTTCTTGAATTCACTGCTAGGTTTGACCATAAACTGTCTGTTAAATGAGATCTTAGGCTTCGAAAACACTTTCTATTAGTCTGCTGGGAGTGATGTTCTCATTTAAAAGGAGCAACTGAAAAACCAATGAAGGTCCAAGACAAAAAATAACGAATTGTACCTCATAGGAGGGAAACTGAGGATTATTAGAACACATTATGTTTATATATATGTGTGTTTGTTTGTGGTATGTATGTGTGTGCACACAAATATATATAAATACATATATATATATATACACATAGTAAAAAATAGTCTCTATCAGATTCTTTTGTTTTAATTCTTTGTCATGAGGGTTAAATGTGGAGGAAAGCAGGGAATTACTATAATGTAAAGACAAAAGAATGAATAGAATATAAAAATATATATGCATATATATATATAAATATTGAAACTGAAGGTCACAAAAGAATATTATGAAAAAACATGGATCTTTAGGCATAAAATACAAGTAATAGTGGATAGAATAATGGACCTGGAGTCATGAAGACTTGAACTGAAATCCTGCCTCAAGCTAACTGTGTGATCCTGAGTAAATCAGTTAACCTTTGTCTGCCTCAGTTTTTGCTGTTGTTCAATCACCTCAATTATGACTGATTCTTTTTTTGCCCCCATTTGCAGTTTTCTTAGTAATAATAATGGAGTGGTTGGACTTTCCCTTCTCTGATGAGGAAATTGAAGAAAACAGGGTTAAGTGACTTATCCAGGGTCACATAGCAGGCAAGTATTTGAGGGCTAATTTGAACTCAAGTCTTCTGAACTCCAAGCATGGTTCTCTATCCACTGCACTACTACCTGACTTCTGCCTCATTTTACTCATCTATAAAATCAGGATAATGATAGCATCTACCTCCCAGAGTTGTTGTGAGAATAAAATGAGGTAATATTTACAAAGTGCTTCCTAAATATATTATAATCACCATTCAAACACTAGCTATTATTATTGATGATGATGATGATGATGATGATGATGATGATGATGATGATGTGACTAGTAAAGGATCCAAAAAGTAATGCTTTTCTCCACACTGTGACACACATATGCATAAGAGAAAAAGAAAGATTTCATTCTATACAATCAAACTGGAATAGGAACAATTTTGAACCTCTTGAAAGATGGGGAAAGACAACTTACCCCAAAAAATGAAATAATGTCTTCTTTCCTTTTAAGAAAAATGAGATATCCAACTGACTAGAGCAAGCATCAGTTATTATGAAAGGATAATCATATGATATTAGGGAGAATAGCAAAGATGCAGTGTGACACTGTACAGAGGATTCTGATTTTGGAGTCAGAGGAAATGGGTTCAAAAACTATCTATCATCAAATAGCTATGTGACCTTAGTTAAGTCATTTAGCCTATCTGAGTCTCTGTTTCCACATCTGTAAAATTAGAAGGTTGAACTAGGTTGCCTTCTAATTCTATGATCTTTTGAAGAGGGTATTATACCTACTAGGAACTTACTATGTGTTGAGTGAATTGAAGCATGAACAATTCATTAGATGGGTTATATATATATATATATGTTATAAATTGAAAATGACCCTTATTGATGAGATATCCTAGAATTTTGTCTAATGGGATAAAATTTTGTAAGGATGAGTTTCAAACTGTATAGTATTAAACAAACAAACAAAAAAAAACCCAAACTCAATAAGTAAGAGAATCCAATGAAAAAGACAGGATAGGGACAAACAAAACTCCAGGGACTATAGTTCACCCAAAGCTGAATGCCAAATCCAGCATGAATCTAGATATATCTGGAATATTTGCAGTTTAGCTGTTTGTCTCTGTATGTGTGTATGTATATTTGTGTGTTTGTGTGTGTAGTGCTTATATGCTTTTAAACATTAAAAGGAGCATGTCAATCTAAAAAATGATTCTTTCTACCCCTTTTACATTAGTAAAAATAGTGATGTGTTTCAGTTGTTTTGCCATCTTTAAAAAAGATATGGGAAAGTGGTAAATAGAGAGGAATGGAGAATACTTTATAAAGAAATCCAATGAAATTGGGATGCTTATCTTAAAGAAAAAACTAGCTAAGAATCGGCTTTATTAGTCTCTTAAAATATGCAGGGTTTTCAAAAGAAAGATACTTATTTATATTTCTAAATGTCTTTGAAAAATAAAACAAGAAGAAACTGGCTTAATCAAATCAGGAGAAATCTTGGTTGGAGGAGGAGAGCTTTGAAAATTACTCAAGATAAGTAATAATTTTATGTAGTTTTATTTTTTGATAGCAAAGGTCACATTTGTCTGTTTCTCTTAACATTAGGCTGTTCAGAATGGCTGACCTTGGTTACATGGAATGAGATTGGCATAATTTCCCCATCTTTTGTTATTGTATATTATTAGTATATTAAACTATCTGCTGTATGGTAGATTGTGCCATGCTCATATGTTTATTTGCTTTCTTTTGGTGTATATTTAATTTTGTTATTTTAAAAAATGAATATTGTTCTAAGAAAACATGAGAAATTTGTGAATCTTGAGGAGTATACCTTCAATGATGATTAGAAATGTTGAATTGTTTCTTTGTGGAAGTTAAATATTTTAGGGATCATGGAAACTGACAATAAAACAGGATCCGTTGCACAAAATGATAAAGGGAAGTTTCATTAAAAATGAGGAATAGCAAGAAGTGACAAACTATTATTAAAAATCAGCCGAAATAATCATCATAAAATACTTTCTAAAGGACATGTAAGTTAGAAGGGTATTGATTCTTCTGTAGAGTGGCGTTAATTGACTTCTTGAATTTGAAAGAATATGGAGAATACCAGTAAAAAAATGATGCTGTTACTATGAAATATTTTTCCCATTGGCAAGACAATACAAAGAAAACCATAAGATAATTGATGTCTAAAGAAGTCCAGGTGAATCTATAATATCTGGGTATCTTTGTCAGAGTAGAAAACACTCACCTAAAAAGCATTTGAGAGATTTTTCATTTCCAGTGGGCCTGGAAGTTGTCACAATTGAAGAAATTATGAATTCAAATACATATATTTATATACCAGGAATAAGACTTGTTCAAGAACATGAAATGTCTCATATAGAAGTGGAATAACATAATATTGGTTTGTACCATGTCATATGCCATAAAATATTTAAAAATTTATCCAAGAAATAGAATAAAGATGTTTAAAGATGTTTCAGTGTCCAGGGAATATGCCTGATTTAAGTCACACTGAAAACCTATGGGCTATAATTAGGGCTAGACTTGTGAAAATGAATTGTTCATCCAAAGTACTTTTAATGTCTAATATGTTAAAAGTACACATTCATAATAAAGACTTAAAAATTTGTCAAAATCTTGTGAACTCAATCAATGTCAAATTGTGCAAAACATGTAACTAGCAAAAGGAGAAAAAATTGAATATTAAGTTTTTTAAATGCACAAAAATTCATGTCTTATGTTAAAACTTTTTTAACTTTGTCTCAATTAATTTGCATACTGCCATAAGGAAGAATTTCTTGACATCCCACCTCCACTCCAAGTATAAAAGTTTTCTGATTACAGTCATCATTTGAGCATAATAACCACTCAGTCTCTTTCTCAATTTTCTTTTCCCCTTGACCTTCCCTCTCTAGGCTGTTCATAAAGTAGAGGGTCAGAACCTTGTCATGGAACAATCCCTATGTGTTAACTATGTTATCAATGTATCAAAAATAATGTGATACCCTTTTGACTTAATCAGTTTATTTTATTTTCTTGAAGTATGTGATCCATTTTCCTAGTAAAAGTGCTTCAGTAGGAGTATCAGCAACTCATCAGAAAACTAAATACATATAGGGAAAATGAAACATCCTGAAACATGACCCAAACATCGAAGGATCTGATGCCATCATTACAGAAGGAGATGAAGAGTCTAGTGACAGAGTTGAAACAATTTTGATTGTATGGAAGGAGAATGAAATAATTAGTATGCCAGTGATATTAGCAGTAAGAAAGAATATAGATGTATAGATTGATTTGATTAAAGTAGTGAAATTTCACTTTTGAAAGTGAGTATCACATACAACAAATACCTATCTCAGATTTATGATAAACTATATAATAAGAATCCATCCAACCAACTCAAGCAACTAGTCTGAATAAAATTCTGCAGCACAGAAGACAAATGGGAGGCCCAAACAACAATCCGCATAAAAATCTTAAAGCAATTTTGAAGCCACAGAAGCAAAGAATTGTGTGACTACTTCCCCAAAAATAGAACAGTGTTAATTAATCATGAACAGTTATGGAATGATGGGTCAAGAAGCTCACTCAAGCACTTGATCATTTATCTTGCCTTCAGATGTTTGTTCTCAATAAAAATCCAGTAGCGTATAAAGTGAACATGAAATTGATCTTCCCACCCACAAAGCCCGAAATACTCTTTACCATTTAGCAACTAATATCTGATATTAATGGCAGACTTACAAAAAATCCATAAACGTGGGAATCAACAACTCAAATGGGTGTGGCTGCAAATACTTGGCAGATATAAGAAAGGAATCTATTTTAATGGGTTTAAATTTGGAATGAGTAGAAAATAAAAAGGCAATCTTGAAAACAGTGAAGCACATTTATCTTGGGCTGTTAAATGCTGGCACAAATTTGGAGGATTGTACCTTGAATGCAATGGAGATGACTGAAGGTTGAATAATAAATGCCTAGCAATTCATAGAAATTTTTTGCTAATGTTATGTTGCAATAAGATATGACTCCTTTTATAGGGGATACTGCTGATGCTTGGTTTCCGTTCCTCATTCTCTTCTCTGACTGCGGAGACCTGAAATTGCCAGCAGGGCATCTCTACCAGTCTGGATAGTGATTTAAAGGCACAGAGACAGAATCTCACACTCATCTGATCTAACTGGAAAGTTTATTAATCTACAAATCAACCTAGTGAAAGAAATAAAGTATTGATATATGTACATTTGCCAGGATCATTTCTGAGAGATCACAGAGATCATTAGAGCTGGAAATGACCATTAAGTCCAATCCCTTTACTGATGAGTAATTAAGTCCAAGGGAAATTAAGTAACCTGTCTGGAGTGATACAGATAATATGTGTCTGAGCCAGGGTTCAAACCAAGATCTTCTTGCTTTCAAAACTTCGTGCCACCTAGTCATATAGTGCAAGCAATACTGGGAACCAGTCCTATTTAGAATGTTGTAAGTTGGCAGAGTGGCCCAGATTAGTAGGGAATCATTTTTCTTATACATTCAAAAAGTATAAAGAGCTACAGAATTTATTCACCATTCTAGGATAAGCAGACCTCCAGCCCTCTTTGAAAACAGCAATCATGAGAAGGCTAGAGAAACATAGGAAGGGTGAGCAGACTACTTTTGCTGTCAGGGTCTGAACCTCTGGACTCATTCTCATTGTTTCTCTCCACATCCCCTCTCCCCAACTCAAAGTGTGTGTGTGTGTGTGTGTGTGTGTGTGTGTGTGTGTGTGTGTGTGTATGTGTACTTCTCTTTGATGTTTATATGCTGTCTAAAAACCTCATTCTTTCTATCTTCTTCACCATTTCTGTCAATGCAGAAGGGGAAGATGGAAGGATGTACTGGACTTTGAATTTTTCTTTCGTATATTACATCATCATCAAAACAAAAATGGGACAGCTGTTTCACTGTTTTAGTCTGACATTGTCCAAAACGTACAGCTTTGATGCTGACCAGGAATTTCATCCAGTTCTGAAGGGAAAAGCAGAGAACCAGACTGAGGGGAGGAGCAGTTTAATTATTTCTACCAAACAATTTCTATTACAAAGGGTCCGCTATACTGATAAGGACCCTCTTAGTGATTTTCAAGGGTTAAAACAATTTAGAGCCAATTTCAAGAGTTACAACAATTAAAAAATTAGAGCCTTAGTATTTGAGAGATCAAAAGGACCTCATAGATAATCTAATCCAGTGATTCCCAAAGTGGGTGCTACCGCCCCCTGGTGGGTGCTGCAGCGATCCAGGAGAGTGGTGATGACCACAGGTGCATTTATCTTTCCTATTAATTGCTATTAAAATAAAAAAATTAATTTCCAGGAGGCTAAGTAATATTTTTTCTGGAAAGGGGGCAGTAGGCCAAAAAAGTTTGGGAACCACTGATCTAATCTAATCTTTGTTTCATAGAGGAGGAAACTGGAGTCTCGGGAGATTCAGGAGTTACCCAAGGTCACCTTGCTTGTTAGTGTCAGACTGAGATGATGACCTGGCTTACTGTCAATTACATATAAGTTAGTCTATCAGGCCAGGTCATGTGATGGCAGGCAGTAGATATTCATTAGTCCAGAAATATTAAGAAATGTTCCTAGGTCTATAGAGCCTATGTTGGCCTAGGCATCATACACAAATATGGGGATGGTGTAGGTTGTGAATTTGAGATCTCATTGAATTATTTAGTTATTCATACAAGGATCAAAACTGGTATTTGCTTTTTCTTTGGCTTGTATTTCCATTTAAGAATTACTACACAAACATAAGGAAGAGAAGAAGAGGGAGGGGAGCAGAAGGGGGAGAAATGACATGTTCATTATTTATTCCATATTTATGACAGATTTGAAATATCTTAAGATAGTATGTGAAGTATTATGGAAGGTCAGAACTCAAGCTGTGAAACAGATGTTTATATTATGTTCAGTGGGCTTCATCTCATTTTTTAATTGTCACATTTCAAATCAATAAGAAGGAGCTAGAAGAGAGAGAAAACATTCCATCTGATTTTATCACTGTAAATTATTTTATCTAAGGTTAGATAGGGTGAACCATGTTGATCAATTCAGAGAAAGGGATTTAATTATATTAAAAGTAAGGGGAAAAGTGTAAATTAAGAAAAGTTATCTGTACTGTTAAATTAAATATTAATATGGCAGGAGGGAACGGAGAAAAGATGACTACCACAAGATTAACCCCAATTATGTAGCTAGGCCAATATTAAAATTTACCTGCTGATTGTCAATGAGTATTTTTGCTGACAGAAATCCATTTTGGCCAATATCTCTAATATTGGTCTCCAAGGTCACTAAAATCATTTCCCAGGGAAGCTAGAACAACACATATACAGTACTTTAGAAATTAAACATTAACGTTATTCAAGATTTATGATTTCTCATCTTTAGAATTGCCTCCATCAACAGAGATCATGGCAAGCCATTTTCTTAGAAAGCAATCCCAGAGTTGTCTGAGTTTAAGAGTAGACAAAGGGCTTGCCGAGGATCACAGACATGAGATTTGAACTCCATTTCCAATCTCATGCCCTCATTAGCTGCTTAACCCCAGCAAGTCACGTAACCCTGTTTGCCTCAGTTTCCTCATCTGTAAAATGAGCAGAAGAAGAAAATGACTTCTTATCTTTGTCATAAAAACCCCAGAGTCAAGAAGAGTCAGACATTATCAAACAACAACAAATATGGAATATAATTAGAAACTGACACTATAGTTTGAGTGTACTGTGAGTTTCTTGAGAAGAGAGTCTGTTTTGTCTCTGCATGTCCAATGCTTAAGTACAGTGATTGACATATAGCAAGTGATTAATAAGAACTAGTTGAAGAGAAAATAATTCCATCTCTTTCTGTTAAACTAATACATATTCTACCCTCACTGCCAATACACAGAATAGTAGATGGCCTTTCAATAACATTAAAAAAAAAACAACCTTAACTTCCATCTTAGAATCAATACTGTGTATTGGTTTCAAGGCAGAAATGTGCTAAGGGCTAGGCAATGGGGGTTACATGACTTGCCTATGGGTCATATATCTAGGAAGTGTCTGAGGTAAAATTTGTACCCAAGACCTCCTGTCTCCAGGTCTGCCTCTCAATCTACTAAGCACTCTAGCTGCCTCCTCAATAACATTTTAAGGTATTTAAAGTATATTAAAGTTCATTTCAAGCCATAGTAACCTTTAGATATTATCTGTATTTTATAGAAAAGGAAACTGAGGCCCACAGAAGAAAATGCCCCTAAAGTCAAACAGTCAAACATCTGAAGTGACACTTGAATCCAGGTCTCTCTGATTGCAGGTCTAACACTGTCCACTAGATAGGAAGCCCATGATGCTTGCAAAGTGGCATGAGTGTTGCCTGGACCAAATAAAAATATCACTGGGAAATATTTAACAAAATAAGCAAAAAAAAATTTAAAGTCAAGTAAATATCTGGGTCCCAGAGATCCTTTTGTATTCATATTACTAGCCCTGTTTGTATCTGAATTAACACAACTGCAGTAAACACACTGCTTCTCCTATAAAACATACTTACACATGATTATAACACAACTCCACCCCTACCCGTCATCACTAGTGGATAAACTAATAGCTTTGAATTTTTCATCTTTTCCATTACCTTTGGTTCCTTCTGTTCTTTTAATTCAATCTGCCATCATTCATTATCATATAAGCAGATACCCTCATCATTATGAGATCCAATCCAGTTGTCAGAAAGTGTATATATATGTATAATATGTATATATATGTGTGTGTCTGTTTGTGTCTTCCTTGTTACATATTCCACTAGTATCTTTTCTCATGATAGACTGTTTCTAATGCCTCTGTCCTACCTTGATCATATGCAGAGGGCTTCATTTCACAGGGGGTTCCACAGAAAAGCTTTGGAAGATTTTTTTCTCATTGCAAGCAAGCTAGGTTTCCATTTGGGGGTTTTGGTGTACAGCTAAATAAATGAACAAATATGAAAAGATTTAATAAGCTCTTACTACATGCCTTGAATTCTGGTGACCTCAGGACATGCAACTACAAAAGCAGAGATTGGCCATGCCAGTAGGATGCTGACTTCAAATGGGGGATACCACACATATCATTTGAGACCCAGGAAGAGTATTTTGGTTTTGAAAGCCATAAAGAAGGTGAAGCCTTCATAGTGAAAATTTAGAACACTTTTCACATGTATATTAATAATTTTTATTTCTTTTATCTGAAAATTGCCTATTCATGTCACTTGCCCATTTATCAATTGGGGAATCACTTGCTTTTTTTTTTTGTACAATTGGTTTAGCTCCTTATAAATTTGAGTAATTAGACCTTTTTCAGAAGTTTTTGTTACAAAGATTTTTTCCCAATTTGTTGCTTCCCTTCTAATTTTGGTTGCATTGGTTTTGTTTGTACAAAATCTCATTTGCCTTCCCCTATGTACTGCTACTCAGTATAGATTCTAAGATAAAGAGTAAGAATTTAAAAAAATGAAGAAAGAAATGATTGAGTCAGAATGTAGACTGAAGCATACTACTTTTTACTTTTTTTCAGGCTTTTTATTTTTTCTCTTCATTTTTCATATCTTTTATTCTTTCACAGCATGGCTAATATGGAAATATATTTTATGACTGTATATATATATACATATATATATAATACATATCAAATTGCTTACTCTCTCAGGAAGGGAGTTGGAGGGAGGGAGATCAAAACTCAAAATTTATAAAAAAGGAATGTTCAATATCATTTTTACATGTTTTTGACAATTACGTGTAAATTATTTTAAATATAAATATATAAATTTATATAAATATAAATAGCACATGAGAAAGCATTCTAAATCTCTAATAATTAGAGAAATGCAAATCAAAACAACTCTGAGGTACCACCTCACACCTAGCAGATTGGCTAAAATGATAGCAGGGGAGAATAATGAACTTTGGAGGGGATGTGGCAAAACCGGGACATTAATGCACTGCTGGTAGAGTTGTGAACTGATCCAACCATTCTGGATAGCAATTTGAAATTATGCCCAAAGAGAGCTAAAAGAATGCCTGCACTTTGATCCAGCCATACCATTGCTGGGTTTGTACCCCAAAGAAATCATAGATAAAAAGACTTGTACAAAAATATATATAGCCACACTTTTAGTGGTAGCAAAAAACTGGAAAACAGGGCACGCCCTTCAATTGGAGATTGTCTGAACAAATTGTGGTATATGCTGGTGATGGAATACTATTGTGCTCAAAAGAATAATAAACTGGAGGAATTCCATGTGAACTGCAATGACCTCCAGGAATTGATGCAGAGCAAAAGGAGCAGATCCAGGAGAACATTGTACACAGAGACTGACACACTGTGATAAAATCCATTGTAATGTACTTCTCTACTAGCAGCAAAGCAATGATCCATAACAATTCTGAGGGATTTATGGAAAAGAAAGATACCCACATTCAGAGGAAGAACTACAGGAGTGGAAACACAGAAGAAAAACAATTGCTTGATCACATGGGTTGAGGCGGACATGATTGGGGATGTAGACTTGAAACAACCACACCAATGCAACTAACAACAATTTGGTAATAGGTCTAGATAGATGACATGTTTAAAACCAGTGGAAATGCGCATTGACATTTGGGGAGGGGCCTTGAGTGGGGTTAATTTTTCTAAAATTTTGCAAATTTTAGAAAATTTTTGCAAATTTTTCTAAAAAATTAAAAAAAATTAAAATTAAGTATTTTTCTTAAAAAATCTGTGTTATCTTGGGATAGTTCTAAGAGTTTTAATTTATTCAGCTATAAAATGAGGTGGCATTGACTACATAAATGCTAATGTCTTTACTAGCTCTAAATCCTTTGATTATATCATCTCAAACACTGGTTTCTCTAAAAGAAAATAAAAGAAGGGAATGTTTGGAAGAATGAATGAATTATAAAACATTTATGAAGCACTTACTATGTGATAGACATTATACTGAATTATGGAGTTATAAACAAAATCCAGTACAGAATTTCTGCCTTCAAGAAGCTTAAAAATTTTTTTCTTAGATTTTTTTTTTATTTTTTAAACCCTTAACTTCTGTGTATTGACTTATAGGTGGAAGAGTGGTAAGGGTAGGCAATGGGGGTCAAGTGACTTGCCCAGGGTCACACAGCTGGGAAGTGTCTGAGGCCAGATTTGAACCTAGGACCTACCATCTCTAGGCCCGGCTCTCAATCCACTGAGCTACCCAGCTGCCCCCCAAGAAGCTTAAAATTTAATAGGAAAATATAACACTAAAGGGGGAACAAGAAATAGGAGGGAAAGAAAGGAACAACACTATGTCATCGTGTGGAAATAACAGCAAAGGTAACTTGGTGGACTAGTTCCTAAAAATAAAGTGAAAGTTTCTCTCGGAGCTAAATGTTTTTCAGGTGTGGAGTTCAAGGTCCAATTGATAATGTGATAATGAGGGATAGGAAGGAAGGATGATCTAAGTTCAGCCAGAGTCTTATGGAAATAGGAAAAAGAGTAGAAAAGATGAGAATGAAGGTACAAGTAGCAACGACAGAAAGAGGAACTCCATAGCAGCTACACATATACTGAATAAAGTGACCTTCATGAGGCATAAACACTGGATGCTTATAATCATTTTAGAAGCTGACTTTTTAATAAATAAGAAAGCCTGGATTTAATTGCAGCAGGTGAAAAAGCACAGACACCAAGGAGACTAGCAGGAAAGGTTAATGCAAAAGAAGCATGCTTTTTATACTTCATGCTGTTAGAAATTTGATTATAATAGAATGCTTTAAAATATTGTAATGAGGTAATAGATGGAGAGATATTACAATGTTATTAAAATAAAAAGTGGAGTTCTTTTTTTTCAGGGCTCAGTCTTTCCATCTTGAAGCGAAGGTAGTGGCAGAGGGAGGTAATGAGACGGAAATCCAATAAAGTGACAAATTTTTCAGAGATAAGTGTGTCATGAACTACTCCTGATAGTGTGGCAGAAGAAGCACACCATCAGTGCCAGACCCTTTTCTGGGGATAGTTCCCTGAAGCCAAGATCTTCAAGTTATAGTTCAAAGGAATGTAGAGTTAAAGCTGAGAAGGAAATTAGAAGTTATTTCCTTCAAATTTCTCATTTTACAGACCAAGAAACTGAGGTCCAGAGAAGTTAGTAAGTATAAATTATTTGATTTGGCCAAGATTGGAGAAGGGGCAAAAGTAAAAGTATTATACATTTAGCACCAACCAGGGCTCAATTCAACACACATTTTTAAATATTTTCTATGTATTTCCATATTGTGTTATTTACTAAAAATAAATTTATACGATCAGACTTCAGAGAACTTACATTCCATTGCAGATGGGGAAGAGAACTAGGAGATGAACAATTACATATAAAACATCTATAAAGTGTTGATTTTTTTTGTTTTTGTTTTTAAACCCTTAACTTCTGTGTATTGGCTCCTTGGTAGAAGAGTGGTAAGGGTGGACAATAGGGGTCAAGTGACTTGCCCAGGGTCACACAGCTGGGAAGTGTCTAAGGCCGGATTTGAACCTAGAACCTCCCATCTCTAGGCCTGACTCTCAATCCACTGAGCTACCCAGCTGCCCCCTAATGTGTTGATTTTTAATCATTTCAGTAATGTCCAACTCTTCACGACTCCATTTGGCAAAGATACTGGAGTGGTTTGCCATTTCCTTCTCTAGCTCATTTTACAGATGAGGAACTGAGGCTAACAGGGTTAAGTAATCTGCCCAAGATCATACAAGATCAGATTTGAACTCAGGACTTCCTGACTCCAGATATGGTGCTCTATCAGCTACACCACCCAGCTGCTTTTAATAACTTGGGGGAAGGAGTGACAAAGCCTCATTTGACAGATATCACTTAAATTAAGGGATTCCAAAAAGCAGGACTAGGGACCAATTTTGTGCTAGTTGTGGGAACCAGTGTGACAAGACACAGGTGAAAAATTGAATGTTCTATTTGAGAATCAGAAAGTAGACAAGTTTTGCCATAGTATAGATTGAGCAAAAGGGACTCAAGTATAACTAGTTTAGAGTAAGTGTTCTTAATCTTTTCCCCTTGGTATTCTAGTGACTCTTTTTCAGAATTTTTTCTTTAATTTCTAATAGAAGGAAAAACTATTTTGCTAGTAGCTAATCAAACAATAATGTAGTATTTGTTTTCTCTCATCCATGTTCACAAACCTTTTGAAATCTGGCACTTGGCCTAGGGAGGTTCTGAGTCAGATTGTGAATTGTTAGAATGGTTTTAAGTGTCTGTTTAGTCCATTCATCTCATTCTTTAGATGACATAACTGAGGCGCAGAGAAGCTAAATAACTAGTCCATGATCAAATAGATAGGATGATTAGAGTCATGCAATCATAGATTTAGAACTTTAAGGTACTTCAAGATACCATCGAACCCAACTCATTTTAAAAATGAGACAACCAAAGCCTGGAAAAGTTAAATGAATGGGTAAAGGTCATAGAGGTAGCAAAGAGCAAAACCCCATTTCAAACTCAGCTCTCCATATTCTAAATTCTGTGTCCTGCCACGAAATGATGCAGTTTCTATCATATAAGGATGCTGCTCACTTCACTGGACACTACAGCTCTGGTAAGTAATTGGGAGGAACATCTAGTAGGAAATAAGCTTTCTCCCCCAGGGACAGTGAGAGCTGATCACTGCCAAGCAGTCTTGTATGTAACATCTGAGTGCTTTCACGTTAGACCAATGATTGGAGAAATCCAAGGCAAGCAAATATTAGCAAGAAGAAGTACAATTATATAGTGCCTTATTATTTGCAAATCACTTCCCCCCTACCAGGTCCTGCTCTACACACTCATTGTTGAATGGGGTTGATTCTTGGTTCTCAAAGACTATTTTAATGGAGTGTAGAGTACAAGTTCCACTCAGTTCTATCATGCTTGAAATATATCATATATGTTCCTAGGAATAGACTGGATCTGCTTTTTGAGGGCTACTCATATCACCAGTACAATGACCAATAGGTGA
This sequence comes from Gracilinanus agilis, assembly GCF_016433145.1. Classification (NCBI taxonomy): domain Eukaryota; kingdom Metazoa; phylum Chordata; class Mammalia; order Didelphimorphia; family Didelphidae; genus Gracilinanus; species Gracilinanus agilis. The sequence continues at coordinate 550,015,088 of NC_058131.1, read as the reverse complement.
TGAATTCTTTGGCAATAATTACCTTAGGAATAAAAGAAAAATATAAAATAGCACTTATTTCCATATGTTCTGCTTCTCTTATAACAGAACTGTGGAAGAGAGTCTTAATAGTGCTAAGAATGAATTACAGACTTGTTAGACTGTCTTTAAGAATTAACTTAGACCTTGAGTACTCTAAAAGTTAGATTTTTACAATAACCAACAAATGAAAATATTACTAGAGGAAGAGAATTGAATCAATCTTGACATTCTCATGATAAACAAAACCAGGAGACAGAAGGAAATTGCAGCTACATAGATTAATGGTTCACAGATTCTCCTTGGAGAGGTAAGTAAAGGAGCTGGCAGAATTGGCTTAATTTTGTATCCAAAATCAAAGGGAAACACAATTTCTTGGGACATTTGGCCATCTTGTATTTCAATGCTCATAAGTATTTGTGAAAAGACAGCTAGGAAAATATTGGCAATATATGCATCGACATCTGTTGCAATGGATAAAGAGGGAGAAAAATTCTACAGGGACATCAGTAAGAGCATCTAAATGAAATGGACATATACTATGAAAATCAGTGACTTCACAAGAAAAGGTGGGAATATGTGAGAATGGTAAAAATATGCTGGGAAATATATTATAAACTATACAGAAGGCTCACACCTTTATAATAAGAATGCACTTTTCAAGAAAATAATCAAGAGGTGTGGGATATGGCAAAACAAAAACAAAAAAATTGTGATGAACAAAATTGACTAACATACAAGGAACTTTGTTACTGCTGTGAGAGTCATTCTGGAATAAGCTGTCTGTGGATATAGTTAGATTACTAATTTCTTAGAATAAAGAGCAAGATAAATACAGAGCAAAGCGAAAAAAACAAATGAGGGAAAGTTGCATGTAATTAAAATAACTACAATTTTAAAAACAGGATTGATGGCAAAAACTTAAATATTGGCAGATGAATGGTCATTGAAATCAATCTTATAAAAGTATTTTTTGTTTATTTTTCAGTTGTGTCTTTTGTATGACATTTTGGGGAGTTTTCTTGTCAAAGGTTGTAAAATAGATTGCCATTTTCTTCCAAGTCACTTTACCAATGAGAAACAAATAAGAAAACAGGATGAAGTGATTTGGCCAGCATCACACCGATAGCAAGTATCTGAAGATAGATGTGAACTAGGGAAGATGAGGTTTTCCAGATCTGGAATTCTACCCACTGTGCCACATGGCTGCCCATATATAGGTTTAACACATGTAAATCAACAGACATAAAGAGAAGATGAAAAGAAACTTTAATCTTCTTAGTCATCAAATACTTTACTTTTTGACCAGCAGAGAAATATAGCAGTCAAGGACAATGCTGATTTAAAATACAAACTATTTTTTAAATTTTACAAAGGAAAAAAGGTAGATAATTCAATAGAATACCTTGAGTGCAAAAGCTGGTTGATTTTTTATTTGTATCCCCAGTATTTAGAACAGTACTTGACATATAGTGGCTACTTGATAAATTTTTGTTGAATGAACTGAATGAAGATTAGGAGCAATATTATTTCAGAAAACAAACAACAGGAATTAAAGTCAGTTTAAAGAAAGCTTGGCAAGAGCCAACTGGGAAAGATCATCATGAAGGCATTTAAAGCTGAAATTGGAAGAAAAGAAAATAGACAAAAAAACTGCAAAGATTTTTATATCAAATTAATTTTACTAGTAGGTCAAAAAGGATTTATTAAGCACTTTTTATGTGTGGTATTTTCCTAAAATCTGAGATTATAAGAAAAGGCAAAATGACAGTTACTGCCCTCAAGGAGCTCACAGTCATAAGGGAGACAAAATGCAAACTATGTAGAGACAAGGTATATGCAGTATAAACTGGTTAATCATTATATAGAAACATTAAGAACAATAGGAAAGACTTCACAGAGAAGAAAGGATTTTAGGTGGGATGTATGAAGGAAGGCAGGAAGAGAAGATGAGAAGGGAGAGCACTTCAGGGAAGGGATGGGTGACAGTCAATAAAATTGCCCTTGACTCAGGAATAGAGTGTCTTTTGGGAGGAACAACAAGGATATCAGTGCTACTGGATTAAAGAATGCTTTGGGGGAGGACAAGTCAGATATAAGAAGACTGGAAAAGTAAGAAACATCCAGGTTGTAAAGGGCTTTGGATGACAAAAGGAGGATTTCATATTTGATCCTGAAAGTGATAGGGACTTTATTGAATAGAGGGAGGATAAAGCTAGGTCTATCCTTTAGGAAGATTAATTTGACAGTTCAGCAGAGTCTGGACTAGAGTGGGGAGACTATAGATAGCAATACCGAGCAGCAGGCTATTTGTAATAGTCTAGGTGTGAGGTGATGAAAGGTACCAGGAGGGTAGCAGTATCAGAGGAGAGAAGGGGGCATAAATAAGAGATGTGGGGAAGGTAAATTTCACAGGAGTTGGAAACAGATTGGATATGGTGGGGTTTGGGAGTGAGAGAAAGGATGAAGAATTGTGAAGACTCAAGTTATAAGCCTAGGTGACTGGGAAGATGGCAGTGCCCTCAGTAGTAATAAGGAAGTTTGGAAAGGGGATGAGGTAGGTGGGAGGAATAATGAATTCAGAGTGCAGAGTCATTGCATTTAGATTGTAATATCACATTCCCAGATATACTTAGAAAGGATTCAGAAATGGTGCTAGAAAGAACAAATATGGTAAAAGATGTCTGAATAAGATAAATATAGACGGAGGAGGAATATACTAGAGTTGATGGGGCAATGAATGATCATTTCTCTAGGTATCTTAAAGAAGGTAATTTAGGAAGGCATGGAAAAATAACAGATACTATTATTTAAAAAAAGGCTACCAATAGAATATGCCTAACAAGGGACCTATGTGCCTATTTTTCCTTCTCTATACATTTTAAAGAGAATAAGCAACATATATATAATATGGCATTCTTGATAAAGGTACAAGAAGGCTTTCACAAAAGTTTAAGAAGGATTTCACAAGTGATAGTAGACACTTCATTCTTTACATAAATGACTACATAATTGTTCACATTTACATTTTAAAGCACTTTTCTTATTATTTTTTATTTAAACACTGAAAAAAAAATTTCCCTTGTATTCTTCTCCTTCCCTATCACATAAAATCATCCCAAAAGCAAAGAATTTTTTCTAACCCTTACCTTCCGTCTTGGAGTCAATACTATGTATTGGCTCTGAGGCAGAAGAATGGTAAGGGCTAGGCAATGGGGGTCAAATGATCTGCCCAGGGTCACACAGCTGGGACGTGTCTGAGGTCAGATTTGAACCTAGGACCTCCCGTCTCTAGGCCTGGTTCTCAATCCACTGAGCTACCCAACTGCCCCCATAAAGAATTTTTAAAAGAGAGAAAGAAGTCAATGAAAGTGATCAATTGATTTCATAAAAACTGACACTATTATACAATGTTCCATATTTATGAAGCCCTATCATGCAAAATAATAGGAGGAAGTCCCTTCTATCTCTTCTTTGGGGCTACGATTGTTCTTGGAAATTTTGTAATAGATCTTTTTTCTTTTCATTGTCATGTGAAATACACTTTGATATTGGTCATTGTTGTAAAAGCAAAGCCATATATAATGAAAACCCCAAAATAAAACTGTAAATACACTGATGTGAAAGATGACTCAAACAGGTCTTTCTCATGAGGTGGATAGCATTCTCCATCATGTCTTTCAGAATTGTCCCAGATCATTATATTGCAGAGAGTAGTCAAGTTTGATCTTGTAGTACAATAATATTTCAATTAATTCATGAAAAAGATTTATTTAGCCTTCCCCAATTAACAGACATCTAAGCTATTTCTAGTTCTTGTTTACTACAAAAATGTCTACTATGAATATTTTGGTTTACATGAGACCTAGAAATCAATTCTCTGGGTCAAAGAATAGAAACTCTTTAGTTACTCTCTTGGTCAAATACCAAATTGCATTCCAAAATGGCTGGGTCAATGCACAACTAAAAAAATTATTAATATTTCTGTCTTTCTATAGTCCCTTAGACACTGGTTATTCACATCTATGCCATCACTACTAATTTTTTGGGTGTGAGTTTCAAGTTTCAGAGGTTTTTTTTAATGCATTTCACTTATAATTGGTTGTTTGGAGTAATCCTTCTTCTGGTTGGTAATAATTTGGAATTCTTTGAAGAATTATTTATTTATATTAATTTACCAATCATCTATTTAGAGTAGTCTTTTGGTCTCAAATATTTGCATCAATTCCCTGTATGTGTATATTGAATAGTAGACTCTTTTTAGATATATTTGATGCAAATACTTCTTCTTTTCTTCTCATCCTACTTGTGTTGAATTTGTTTATGCTAAATACTTCCATTTAATGTGATTCAAATACTTTATTTTTATGGCTTTTTGATTAATTTTCATTAGCTTATATCAAATATTCTTTTTATGTTTAACAAAAAATAAGCACAATGGTATTCAGTGAAAATCAAGTGGAATACTAAATATTTTGTAAACCCTAAAATGTTATGCAGTGTTCAATAAACTTGAAAACATAAACTATTTAGGAAATAATTCCCTTTTTGATAACATCTGAAAAATTGGAAAGAAATGTAGCAGAAATTGTGCTTAGACCAATAGATCATACCATATTCCACAATAAATTAAAAATTGATAGACAACCTGAATAATGAAGCTCATACCATTTAAAAAATAGAGAAGAAGCAGATCATAGGACTTTTACAACTGGGCTTAAGAGCTACAGTATTAAGCAAACAAGGGATAGAGGAAATTAGAAAAAGATAAAATAGATAATTCATTTAAATGAAATTAAAAAGCTTCTATCCAAACAAAATTAATACTTTTAGGATGAGAAGGTAAACAGTCAACTAGAAAACAGTCTTTTGTCTCCATTTCTTTTATAACAGTTTGGAGAAAGGAACAAGTATTCATATAGTAACTTCTATGTGCCAGGAACTATGCTAAGTGCTTTGGATAACTAGTATACTTTTTGATCTTCACAACAGCACCATAAGGGAGGTACTTTTATTGTCCTCATTTTATAATTGGAGAAACTGAGGCAAACAACTGATTTTACCAGAGTCCCACAGCTAGTAAGTAAGGACTGAAGGCCAAATTTATGATCAATGTCCCCCCCCCAAAAAAAAGATTAAAATCAAATTCTCTTCCATCCTTGTGGAATTAGAGGACTATGCGAGTAGAATATTACATTTAATGTAGGACTTGGTTGTTTTTTTTTTGTTAGTTTTGCTAAACTTTAGTTTCCTGTTGTTACAAGAGGTAATTATGAGAGGGAGATTGTTGGAGGGAAATAATAGGGAAACAAGGCAATATAAAAACTAAATACTTTAATAAAAATTTGATCTAAAATCAAATAGAGCAAAACATCTTGAAGTCTTCTCTCTCAATGTCTTCCACATATACATAAAAAATTTCATAAGATTTCTTCAGTTATTAATTTTGAAATATCTTTGTTTGCTCATCTTATAAAAATTACTATTAAACAATCTCCAAATGGAATGGTAATCATTACTGTCATAGAATTGATCCTGCATAGATCTCATCTAAAAGGAAATCCCCACAGATGGCAGATATTTCAAATGTTCCTGATTGTATATGATAATATTCTGGTTACATGGAGTTCTGCAGTGTCTCCTAAAAGAAATATACAATTACCCAAAAGTAATTAGTCTAGTTATCTACTCGCGGGGGGGAAATAGTGGATGAAGAATAACTATTTTCTACACTGTGATATCTAAGTGGATAGTCAACCTACAGAGTTCATCTATCAGAGTATGTATTTTGGACAGACATTGTATATTGATAACGAGTTTGAATCCAGAGGATTCAAAAGAGAATAAAATAAAATAAGAAATAAATAAAAATAAGTAAAAGAGGAGAGGGGACTGAGTTATCTCTGAAAAATGACCAAGTTTTTTGAATGATCTCATGATACTCCATGAAACAAAAGTCCTTCTTAATATCAACATTTTTCAAATAATGTTGAGCTGGACTTAAATTCAATTCCTGTCGCTTTCAGATTAGTACCCTATTTATTGTACCATGTTGCTGCCATTTGAAAATGAATGTTACCCAGAGGGTGATTAAAAGATTCAAGATGGATGTAAATAGGCTATAACATATTATAAGCAAGGGATAACAATAGAAATTATGGGACCCTCTATGGTGAGCTGATGAGAGGAGATGGAGAAAAATCACATAGATCACTGTTGGTGTGAATTCAACTATCAGTGAGTGAACTCAAAGATCTACTTTAGCATTTGAAGAAGAAGAAACTAGAGTTCTGGAAATTTTTAGTTGATTTTGGTCACATAACTTCTAAATATCTGAAATGGGATTTGAACCCAAGTCTCTTGATACAAAACCCAGTGTACTTTTCATATCATTCCATCTCTAGTTGCTCATACCTAACAGTTAAAACTGAATATATACAAATTTTACAGCAACATTTCTGCAAAATAGAAAGATCTTTGTTCTAAACCACCTTCCCTGTTGTGGGTAGTCTCTAACCATACTCAACAGATTAGTCATACATGTCAGCTGTGTAGATGATATATGTGGAAGTCAGTGTAGCTTTTATGTCAGTCAAGGAACAACAAGCATAAGATTTTCCCTGAGGCAATAGCAGAAGAATTGCTGAGAATAGCATCAGGACTGGTATGCTTTTTTTTTTCTCCACACTTCATTAAGGCATTTGATTTTGTCAACCAAGATGGCGGGTAAGAAATCCTAGGAGATTGACTGTTGAGAGCACTTTATACATGTCAGGTGCTCACTCATTCCATGAGGGAATGATGGCTAAGGTAGATGGAGAAGAGACAACAAATCCAATACCTATGACTAATAGTAGTAGCTAATGGAGCATTCCTATGACAATTTGTGTGTATGTATGTGTTTGCTTTGTGTGTGAATGTTTTCCACAAGTGCTCTTTAATTAGTTTTGAAGATTGTTATCCTTGTAGAGCAGAATAATTTAGTGACTTTAGTACTGTCAAATCCATTTCTACATACCTGGGTATAATAGCCCCTTTTCTCCCTTCTAATTTTCTGTGTCCAATGTGCTAAAAATATAGAATAGCTATCAAGAAATTTGTTAGAATTTGGCTTAAAATAAGTGTAAAGAGGCTCTGATTGAAAAGTTGAGAAAAGAGGTATAAAAGGTAGTTTGAGAAAAAAGTACATGAACTTTATGCAGGGATTTCATGACATTTATCTTTATTGATTAGAGGCTTTTATAGCTTATTTCTTATTTCTAGGTTATGCTTCATATTGGGATGACTTAGCTAAGATCTAGAGAGGTGGATTGGTAGTATATTCTATGCAAATAATGGTTTCAATAAGTTTTGTCTTCAAATGACAGATCTGTGGAAAAAACATTGATCAAATCAGATGGAGAAAAATGTTCTGATTGGGAAAATATGGTAAAGGCAGCACCATGCTGAGAAGGGTGGGCCATATGTATTCTTGGTTTAATTGTTTTTGTCAAATAGAAAAGGAAAAAATAACAGCAGCCACCCTGATGAGAACTAATCTCAGATCGCCTAAGGCAATAGTTTCCAAAGTGAGCACTGAGGCCCCCTGGAAGGCTGGGAGTATCACCCAAGGGAGAGCCTGGTGGTGTGGGAATAACCAATTAGAGGATAAAAAAGATGGGTGTCATAACAACCAGGCTGTGATAGTCAATCATGGGACTTATCTCCAACATAACCATACCTACATGAATGCCTCAACAAGTTGTCACTATGACCTTTTCATCTCCTATACAGATTCTTAATCTCTTCCCTCCTGAATACCCATAGGGCAGATATAACATAAATTAACCAACTGTGAAAATTCCAGGGGAAAGATGTTAAATTCTGCTTTTAACCCTTGACCCTAGATCATCTGGTGTCTTAGCGAGGCACCCTTCAAATGAGGGGGAAAACATGCATTATTTTTCACGTCTTTTCTATATAAGGTGACAACTCTGCTTACGGGAAGCAAGGCTATTTGGATCTTGAGGCCATTGTTTGAACTCTACTCTCTCCTTAGTGCTATGTTACACAAAAAAAGTGTAGTATTTGCAAGGAAGTAACACAGCCTTTGTATTACAAATCCAAACCTATAAAATAATAAAAAATATAACAGGTACCACTGAATACATATAGCTTAAAACTATGTTGTAATAATAGGGAGGCACTCTGACGTAGTCGCATGAACACTGGACTTTGAATGAGTAGAATTGGTTTCAAGCCTAGTTTTGATTGTAGGACCTTGGATGAATCATTAGATTTTTTTATAATCCAAACAAGAGATGAAAACTTGCTAAAAACAATCATGGTGGCCCTCTATATTCATAGTTGTACATGTATAAACTCATCTCAGGATGAAAAACAAGTTGTTACAATAAATTCTTTAGTAATGACCTTTCTCTGAGGCCAGCATTAAAGTTTTTGAGAATCCCTTTATATGTTACACAGAGAACGAATACTTGTGATCCTTTTAAATGGCTTATCACTCAAATTTCATACAAGTTTCATTTAAATCTTGTCATAATTTCTCTAAGATTCTATTTTGGGAAATAATTATTTGGTTGGCAAAAGACTATGCCCTTTTAGGATTCCAGAAAGTGTTTGTGGAATGAGTATGTCACTAATAGCTGGAGAACACCATGTATGCTTCATAACTAACTCACAGGTGCATTCTTTTTTTAATATTTGATTTTTAGAAAAGTTAACATGGTTACATGATTCATGCTCTTACTTTCCCCTTCTTGATCAAACAAGGGAAAAGAAAATCATCAATGATAAAATTTGTTGCTTTTCTTTGGTCTTTCTGCCCACTTTTCTTCTATTACTCCATCTTTACTATAGAATCAGAAGAGGCCATAACAGAAGCAAGTGGCCTTTTGTATGGCTATCATAGATTTTCAAGGATTAAGGATTGATTGCCTAGTGGCCAGGCTATTGGTGATAAGCTAGGATGGTTATTGGAAAATCGTTCTATGGACTGTCTTCTAAGTCAGAATCATCAAGTATGTAGCTAGTGCATTCTATGTGGCTCACAATACTCCCAAGCAGAGCTTGAGCCACATTAAAATGTAATTTGGATATATTTTGAGGCAGCTAGATAGTCCTGTGGATAAAGCACCAGGGTTGGAGTCAGGGAGATCTGAATTCAAATCCAGCCTCAAATATGTAATTACTAGCTGTGTGACTCTGGGAAAGTCACTTAACTCTGTTTGCCTCCATTCCTTCATCTATAAAATGAGCCAGAGAAGGAAATTGCCACCCACTCTAACATCTCTGCCAAGAAAACCCCACGTGGGGTCATGAAAAGTCAAGTGAGACTAAAATGACTGAACAACAACAAAGTATGATCATCTTTAAACTAAGTTAACTTATTTAAATTATTTAAGTTAAGTCTTACAGGGATCCTTATGGATGGATTAGCATCTCCCGTTTCTAATTTGAGTTTGACACCAATGATCTAAGCCATTCCTGCAAAGAATCTGCCAGACTTTTGGCTAACCTACCCTTTGAGAACAACACAGGTTTGCCACCATGTAACATTGAGGAAATAGATATATCATGGGTAAATTAATAATATGCATAAGGGGGATTTGCATCCATCTTGATTAAGCACATAGTTTTACTTCATTTCATTAATGCAGGATGTTAACGCTTTTCCAAATAAGTTCCTAGAGTCAGCTTTGTGGTATAAAGGACTTTTCTGTATATCACATTTGATCATAGGGAAAACAAGCAAAGACAGACTTAAAGACATGCTAGATATACTCTCTTTCATGAGACCAGGACACAAAAACGACTCTGTGTGGTACTTACTATAATACAGCACAGTTCAGCTGCTTAAAGAATATTATCCAAATCTAGCTGGGACCAGAAAGAATTATGCAATCCTAGAACAGAGCTGATGATCAAGCTTAAGAACAGTGTGTGTAGGCAACTTTGCAAGTCCAAGGTCAAATTCTTCTCATTTTAAAGAAATTAGCAAGTACAGTTTTTGACCAGCAGCTCATCCTAAGGATTGTATGGAGAGAAATTAAGGAGCCAGATAGTACCCATACTAGTTAATATTCCATAATGGTGAAAATAATTAAATAAGTTAAGTATAAAGAGAGATTGCACTGATATATTTAACGAAAAGTAAACTTTAAATAAAAGTACAGTAGAATTTCATCTTATGTGATCAACATGATCCAAGACCCTTTATGTAAGTTGAAAATCATGCATAATAGGAAGCCCCAATATTTAATAAGTGTTTCTTATACAAACATACCTAAGCACTTTATCACTTTTCTTAGACTTATCAATGCAACCAGTATCACTATTCTTGTCCTTTAGGGCCATTATTAACAACTAAATAGCATTAATGAAACAAAGGGAAGCCTTGCTCTGATATAGACACAACTTTTAACAAGCAAGATCTCTGGACAAAGACTGCTGGAGCTAATATTTGGGACAAAACTATGCAATGACTCCCACTAAGGTTCCTCGGAACAAAAATGAGCAAGAATGGGTGAACTGCTACAAAAATTAATACCTCTTGGGAAAATAGTATGGATTTAGCACATAATTAATTTTATTATATATATATATTCTGCATTAATTTTTTTTCAGTTTCCAAGTGCATATACCTGAATTTAAGTGTTGAATTCATTTAAATTCAGGTCCTACTCCATAACGTACTGAGCTAGGAAGAAGAGGAGACACATGGATAAATAATGTTGATTTGTGGGGAGGGTATGAAATGCAAACAACTTACTATAAACCTATGGAAGAAGAGGAGAAATGAATATGATCTAAAATAAAGGAGAGAGAAAAAGAACAGTAAGACTGAGAGAAGAGGGTCCCTAAAGTAGTCACAATAGAACAAATGGGGCAGAGAATAATAGAGAAGAAATAATTCAGTTTGACTGGAATATAGACTACATCAGAGTGAGTAGTAGAGAATAAAACTGCAATGGTAAATGGTAAATGGGACCCAAAGTATGAGGCTTGAATGCCGGGCTAAGGAATTGGGATTTTATTGCCTTGACAATGATAGGTATTAGTATTGTCATTGGGATGCATTCCTTTATTAGTATTAGAAAGATTGATCTGGAAGTGTGTGAAGGAGACAGAGGGGTGAAGGATAAATTGGTATTTTCTTTGATGTTCTTTTTATAATGAATAGTCACCCGACTTCTGTAGCCCTCAATTTCCTCATTTGTAAAATGATGAGATTAGACTTGACCTTTATGGTACTTTCTAACTTTGAATCTATGATCCCATGATTCCATTTCAAGCTCTCCAATAATAAGATCAATGAAAATATAAGACCTTACATTTAAATAGTAATTTAGATAGTTCATCCTCCTTCCCAGGAATAAATAGTATTATAAGAAGACAAAGGAAGAAATTTGGTGTTGATCTCTATCCTCTCTTTTCATTATCCTAACATCCCTAGTTAGGGAAGGATAAAAGAGTGGATAAGGATCTGACCTCAGAGTGAAGACCAAGGTGCAAGTCCTGCCTGAAGACATACTAGTTTTGTAACCGTGGCAACGACCTGCTTTCTCAGTGTTCCAGGTCACTCTCTAAATTACAGGTTTGTAAACAAAATACATGGGTAAATGGAGTTTCCACACCAGGAGCTCCCTATACATATCATAGATCTATAACAAAAAGGGATGCTGAGGACATCAAATCCAACCCTCTGATTTGCAGGTGAAGAAACTAAGACTCTAGGAGGGTAATTAATTTTATTTTTCCCCCAGTGAGATAGGTAGCTCAAATTCAAGGCAGGTTTGAATCCAAGTCCTTTTACTACAGAGTTAGTGACTGGATCACATCACAAATCTGGAAATAAAAACAAAAACAAACAACCAAAAAAGCAACCCTATAAGGTAAGTAGTCCAAAGAATATTTGTCAACATATAAATGAGCCCTGATTATAGCTTATACTACTAAAATTAGACTAAAAGTTTAGAATTAGAAAGGAACTTAGAGATAAGCTAGTCTAAATCTCTCAATTATTTATATGGGAAAATTGAGGCCCATTGAGGCAAAATGACTTTTCTTTGGGTCACACAAGTAATGTGTTATGGAGGTAGGATTTGAATCCAAGTCCTTTCACTAGAGATACTTTGTTCTTTCCAATATACCATGTAGTCTCTATCTTTGAAAATGGAAAAAGAGTGTAGATAGTCCCTGAAAAATAAGGATTATATTCTGTCTTTGGATCTGTTATTAACCCGATTTTGAGGAAAGGGAAGTGTGGGGACCATGATCTACAAGTGGAGTAATATAGGATGATTATTCCCATTTTATAGAAGTAAAAACTGAGACTCAGAGAGACTAAGTACCCTGGCTGAGATCAGGTAGTGGCAGGGCCCAGCCTCCAACCTGATTTTCTGTCTCCAAGTCCAACATTCCTTCCGTTACAATATCTCTAGCTTTAAATGTCACTTACATATGTATTCAGCAGCTCTGCCGAACGCAGTGAGATTTCCAAGGTATATTTCAAAGTGCCATATATCAAAGGGCTGGCAGAGATTTTTCTCTATGTTTAGATTTAACTGTCACTCATAAACCATATAGTGCTCCACGCTACCCATAGAAAGATTTCTAAAGCACTGACAACTGTTGAACAAACATAGTAATTCATTAAAACCTGGGGTAAGTTTTCCCCTTCTCTGTATGAATAGCTCTGATTTGGGTCCCTAAGCCGAATGCTAATGCTGAAAATCTGTGATCAAAGGATTTTACAGATGTGTTTTTAGGTTGGTGAGTCACCAAGCCTTGTTAGGGCTGCGTGGCTCCTTTATTCAGGAACAATGCCACCTGCAGCATAAATATGCTCTCGGAGGAAGGAGAAAAATGACAGGCCTGGACGGAATAACTAAGCAAGGCTGAGCTCACTCCTCATTTCCCCGTAAATTAAAAGATCTTTCTTTGCTGCCCAGCCTTTGTTATAATGGACTCAGAGCTCCTTTCTCCACAGAGAGCAGATTGACTTGTTTGACGACTACACCCTCTGTTTCTGGTTGACAGGAATTCTCTGGGAGGCTGACAAGGAGCCCACACAATGCATGTGTGCTATTATTACTGAAGAAAAGCTGAAAATGCAATGTCCGGCTTCTGGTTTTCTTAATCACTACTGTTCTCTATTCCACTCAGTTCAGGCAAGCACATAAGCACACACACACACACACACACACACACACACACGAGAGAGAGAGAGAGAGAGAGAGAGAGAGAGAGAGAGAGAGAGAGAGAGACAGAGACAGAGACAGAGACAGAGACAGAGACAGAGACAGAGACAGACAGACAGACAGACAGACAGACAGACAGACAGACAGATCTCTTTTAAAGAATGTCATTTAAAAGGAATCAAAATACTTTGTGGGCTCTTATAACTAGAACCTGGCAAGTTAATGATAAGATTAGCTGCTATTCACCTTCTCAGGGTCCCCCAATAGTTACTGACTTTCATTTTCACTGCTACTGTTACTAGAGGCTATATTCTTACATCATTTCAAAATGAACTTTTTAGTGGTTTTGAGCCATCATATAGTCCTGAATGATCAAGAAAATAGATGGGGTAGAAGTTGGGTTAGCATATTAAGAACTCAACCAAAGAGCTTTTAATTTAATATAATCCAATTCAATTAATTCTATTTAATTAACAGACAATCCAATTAATAGACATTTATTGTATCTATTTTGTTCAAGGCACCACAAACGGGGATAAAAATGATGAAAAAAAACAAAGACAAAATATCCCCCTTCTTCAAGTTTGACCCTTGGGCAAGTCACTTAATTTCTCTGAGGTTCAGTTTCCTCCTCTACAAAATGAGGGTTTTTGGGACAAGGGATGCTCCATAAGTCCCTTCCAACTCTAAGATTCTGACTGTATGGAAAAGGAAGATATAATGTAAAAATACTGTATGAGGATTCTAGAAACATTGTTTTTCTTTTACTAACAAGCCATATGATCATATTCATGTGATTAAACCTTCTGAATTTGTTTTGCCATTGACAGAATTGGGGTCACGTCTTTTTTCCTTTCCAGAACTATTGTAAGGAACCAATAAGAATGTACCTTATAGAGTCTAAAGATGGGCACAAATATAGGATGAGTGTCCTTACAACAGAAGAGGCAACAGGGTGCAATAAATAGGACATTGGCCTCTAGACTGTAAGTTACAGAGAAGGTACTGATATGCATTGATTGAGAGTGTTTTCTCCTGGAGAGTTTTTCATATCAATGAAAACATTAGTCCTGACCTTCCTAATCCCCACTCCACTTCCTGTTCCCCACTCAAAAAAAAATTCTAACATCCCTTGTAGAGTCATAGTTAGGAATTTTTATACCCAGGGAAAATGAAGTTGGGATAGGGGAATGTCACAATGGACAATATGCTCCAATCAGATGAAATTGGATTAAGTTGAATGAGGATAAAGGCCAGGCTGCCTGCTAATTAGACTGGTTGCAGCACCCATGGAATGAATAGCCACAGATCCTTGGTGTCTGACCACCCAAACACAGGAAGAAGCAGAACCTGAGAGAAGAGTGGGATGCTTAGAAATGGCTCAATGTGCCGGGTGTGTTGGCTGATCAACACATGGAAGCAGAAAATTCCCAAAGTGTAAATACATAGGTAAATTCCCATGTACCTTGCTTTAAGTATTGCTCCAAACAATGGTTACAACTTATTTCATTTTTCCCCCTTTCTCTCTGATGTTCCCCAGTTAGTTAATTTGATCACATTTAGAGTTTGGTCCAATTTCCAATAACGAATGGTTCCACTAACTGTAGAGGATTCATTGTCAAATAGCAACCCCTTCTTTGTTGCAGAATATCCGTTTTTATGCTGACCAATGAAACTGGCTATGTTAGAGATGTATAGCTCTGCTCAGCACAATCTAGAAACTGAAACTATTTGCTGATTGATTAACTTTTTTGGAGCAAAGTCTCATTTTCAGAATTTTATGTCCAATTTAACCTGATATGTTTTTAAGCCATTTAATTATCATTAAAATATAAGTCGTGGGGCAGCTGGGTAGCTCAGTGGAGTGAGAGTCAGGCCTAGAGACAGGAGGTCCTAGGTTCAAACCCGGCCTCAGCCACTTCCCAGCTGTGTGACCCTGGGCAAGTCACTTGACCCCCATTGCCCACCCTTACCAATCTTCCACCTATGAGACAATACACCGAAGTACAAGCGTTAAAAAAAATATAAGTCGTGTCTCATGGAATTTCAATTTATTGATAAAAATAAGAATTTCCATGTATATAATGCTTCAAGACTTACAAACATTTAATATACATCATCTTATCCACTATTTTCTACTATTATTAAGTCAGGCAGGTAAAGTATCCTTAGCCTCATTTTACAGATAAGTAAACTAAACTAAGAGGCTTGGCCAAGGTCACTCAGCAAGTGGTAGAAGAGAGACCATGAACCCAGAGGCAGCATAAAATAGTGAAAAGAGTTATGGAATCAAAGGCTCTGGATTCAAAACATTTATGCTGATATGCTATCTCAGGTGTTTACTTCTGAGTTTGGGCAAGTCATTTAGCAACAAGGGATCTCATTTTTCTTACCAGTAAAATGACAAAAGGCCAGCTTACTTGGCCTCAGAGGTGTCTTCCCCCTTTACCTATGAGGCTAAGATTTTAAATTTAGCATTTTCCCCATTATACCATCTCCACTGTGTGTTTCAATGACCTCACAGAACTCTTAGCAAAGGAATGTGGCTGACGGACATACATTTGTACAGACACTTAGCAAAGAGAGAGCAGAAAATATCCCTTTTTCAGATTCCCCATGTGCCACTCTTTGCATATTCTGCCCTCTCCTGCCTGTATTCTGGGAAGAGTTATATATGAAACTCACATAAATGTGAGAGAAATCCCTTTACATTTCACTTTTGGAAAGAAAACTTCTCTGATGATGACTGTGGTGTTTTTCCCCCTCTCTCAAAAGAAGATTTCTCAAGTGTCAGTGAGGCAACATGGCCAAGTATATGAAAAGAACTTATTACAAATCTAAACCAAATTCGATTTGAGGCTTTCCTTCATGTTTCCCCGCTCCCCTTAATGGCAAATTAAAAGTCCTAAGCTCTTAAAAGCAACCTAGATAGGAAGAAGAGATAATTCAGCAACTATCCAAACCCTACTTTCCTGATGCTGGGCAAGTTTCCTACATTCTCTGTGCCTCAGTTTCTCCATCTAAAAATGAGAGGGTTTGGACCTCAAAGGTCTTTTCTACCTCTGGTTTTTAACAATGTTTGTTGGATTAATGAATGTGTCTTTAGTATTAGCCATTTTGTGTGAGCTGATCATCCCTTGGACTTACTCCTCCCTTAGGGTACTACATTCTCCTTTCCCAGTCCTTCAACCCTTTCCTCCAGAGGTAGAGTTTCTTTTCATAACTAGCCAAGATAGCAAAAAGATAAACAGCAGGGCCAGAGTTACTAGTTGCGACCTATTGTACGGATCCATTCTGAGCCTAGGGACATCCTATGAAAGTATTCTCTCTGCTTTGGAAAATTATTAAAATAAATCAACACAATCTCTTTCTTCTTTGCATATGGCCCCCAGCCAACACATGCTAGCAGCCCGGCAATTTAAATCTCCCTCTCTTCTGGGTTTTCTCTCTCTGTATCCAATTTCTCTCTCTGTATCCAAGGTCCCAGATGCATTTAACAAATACAACTGATATGGGGAAGATAGCTATCTTTGTAATGTAGTTCCCCAAAGTATAACAAAAATGCCCAAAGGTAATGTTAAAGGTGGTAATAATTCTAAACTGTGACTGCTTCGACTATGGGCAGGAAGGGGAGGGGAAGGAGGTTTAGTTACTATTTCCAGATTCCCTGACTTCATTCAAGACTCCATTCAAATCTTAACTTTTATAGAAAGCCTTTCCCTGTCTCCTTGCCACTGTTAGGTTAGTACCTTCCCTCTAAGATTAATTCCTATTTACCCTGTTTATATCCTATGTGCACAGTTGTTTGCATGCTTTCTCTCCCATTTGAATGTAAATTCCCTGAGAGTAGGGGTAGTTTGTGATTGGTGGTTTGTTGTTGTTGTTCATTTCTCTATTTTCTCTGTATTCCCAGTGCTTTGCACAGTGCCTGGCACATGGGAAGCACACTGAGTGAAAGCAAATATGTTGTGTAAGGAAAGGAGAGGGTCCTATCCTATAGAAGTAAAAATTCTGTCAGCTTTATCAACAGATACTCAACACCTTAAGGCTGATCAGTTCTAGCAATCAGTATCCAGACTTCTTGGATGTGGTACACCACGTCTCTCTGCCATCTATCAGGGACCCCAAACCTGTACAAAGTGTGCTTCTTGATCTCTGAGTTTGTAATAACCCAAATTTTGTTTTTCTGTGTTTTTTTTTGTTGTTATATTTTTAAAAAAGGAGCCTGTCTCACATTCTCTTTCTCCTGCTTCTTGTCCCTTCACATCATTTTAGCCTCTCCACCTGGTCAAATTTTTCTAAGAGTAAAGTTAGGGAATCCTGGGATATTTGAGTTTATTGGACTCCATTTCTATCTGGATTGGACACCACTGGACTAGATAACCCTTAAGGCATCTTTGGGGGAAGGTAGGTGGTGCAGTGGGTAGAGCCCTGGTCTTGGAATCATGAAGACTCACCTTCTAGTCTCAGACACTACCTGTATATGTGAAGGGAACCCTCTCCCAGGATCATACATTGGGGTCCTTCCTAGGTTTCTGCACATCACTGAGCGTGGGTCACTGGATAGTGACCTAGACACTTGACCTGGAAATGACTGGGAAACTGATCTAGGGTATAAAGGGGAAAAATAAAGGAGGGGGATCCAGGAAGTGAGGACTCTCTATTCTCTTAGGAGCACAGCCAATAGGAAGGTGGCTAAGGGGTCCAGTAGGAGACTGCCCACATGACAGGATAAATTTAGACTTTTCTCTATCTGCCTGCCTTCTCCTATTCAAGAAAATATTAATAAACTTTATAGAAATTAAGGACCAGGGTTTAAATTAGTTATTACTTGTATGACCCTGGGCAAATCCTGTTTGCCTTAGTTTCCTCATCTGTAAGAGTGCCTGGAAAAGAAAATGGCAAACCATTGCAGTATCTTTACGATGAAAACCCCAAATGAGATCAGACAGGAAGCAAACAACTTAACAAGAACAGCGTTCCTTTGAGCTCAGATTCAATGATCTTATGAGTGATCAATTGATTGACCTGCAAAAATACAAGTAGGCAAGAGTGGGCCACAAAATCATATAAAGACCCCTGGTGGAATATTTTTGCTTAGAAAACCACATATTAGCCTCAAATATATTTTATTGTATTTTTATTTCATT
This sequence comes from Gracilinanus agilis, assembly GCF_016433145.1. Lineage (NCBI taxonomy): Eukaryota > Metazoa > Chordata > Mammalia > Didelphimorphia > Didelphidae > Gracilinanus > Gracilinanus agilis. The sequence continues at coordinate 549,996,718 of NC_058131.1, read as the reverse complement.
AAAATTTCCAATTGGATTCTAATTTGGTTTGGCCCAAACTTGGGAGCATTGTAGGCCACATAGGGCCTCAATGGAGTGTTAGATACCTCCAATCTAATCTAACCCCCAGCTATCTACTCATTTTGCAGATGATGATACTGAGGCCCATAAAGGTTGACATGCATTTATTAAGCATCTTATAAAGACAACAAAGATTAGGATGAGTTGTTTCATGCTAAGAAGCTTATATTCTCTCAGGGGAGACCATATTGATACTCATAAAATATATATAATTAAAAAAAGATAGTTTTGTGTGCGTGTGTAAGCATTAGCAGGCAGGAGGGTTAGGAAAGTTCTTTTACACCAGAACTGAGCTTTGAAGAAACTATGCACTCTAAGAAATGTAGCTGGGAGGCAGAGGAATTGTATCCTAGGTATGCAGAAAAGACATCCTGTCCAAAACCTTATAGAGGTACCTGGAATCATGCCTAGGATATATTCTTCTTCACAGTTGCCTACAGAAATTTTTTTACTTCCTTAAAGATGCAGCTCAAGTGACAATTACTCTGGGAAACCTCCTCTATTTTACCCAAGGGAATGTGATCCCCCCTTTCCATTTTTCTTGTCACGAAAAATTCCTTTGAAGCTCTAAAGATGGTTATTTTAGGCCCAGTGGCTTAGTATTATGTTTGGGGATAGCCAGGTCTTTCCATACCCTTCAAAACACAATGAAGACAAATGCCCGTTTTTCACCTGTTTAACTTCAGGTCGGCCCTGACTGATATGAATAATACAGTACCATCTACAAATTTCCATGAGTTAGTATTTATAAACGCCTATCAATTGAGGGAAAGTGCTTTATCAGTATCCAGTGAAAGTATTCTAATGATCATAAATATGCCAATGAGATCCTTCACTAGTATTCCATTAGAGTCGATAATTGGCTCACCCCAACCAACCCTAATGCTACTGAGGGAGCTGATCTATAGCTGGGGTTCTTTTCTAATTTGGTTAGTATAGTTCCCTGACATGCTTTCCTAAGAATAAAACTATAATTCAATTAAATGCCCTGTGCATACGTTTGCTCTTTTGAGTCAGATTCTAGTTTTTGTTCTTCCTTAGACGTAGATAGATAACTCTATATGTTTTCATCCAAGGTTCAGATGACAGATAGAAGATAGAAATATGCATAACTAGATATGGATATGTCCATTTTTTTCACTTTTTCTTCTATTTTCCCATTTTATGTGCTAGGTTTTTTCCCCCTTAAGTAATATTTTATTTTGTATTGGGATTTTTTAAATGGATTTTTAATATATGCTTTTGTAGTCTACTTATTCCAGCAGTCTCAATGCATTTCCAAGAGCTCTTGTCTGTGCCCAATGCTTCTTAATTGCTAAGGAACTAGGGCAAAGGATTCTTGGAAGTGAGACTCCCAGGGAGTTTTTATTCACAGTATGCATATTTAAAATATTGTTGCAATAGGGTGACCATAGAATCAAACAAGAGATAAAGAACAATTTGAGACATAAAATGGATAATTTTGATTATATCAAATTAAAAAAGGGTTTTCACAAACAAATCTAATACAGATAAGATTAGAAGGAAAGAAGAAAATGGGATGGGGGAGAAACTCACAGCAAGTTTCTCTGATAACTCATTTCTCCAATATATAGAGAACTGAGTCAAATTTATAAGAATATAAGTCAATCCCTAGGTGAAAAATTATCAAAGCATATGAACAGGTAATTTTCAGAAGAAATCAAAGCTGTCTGTAATCATATGGGAAAATGCTCTTAATCACTACTGATGCAAATTAAAACAACTCTTAGGTACCATCCTACATCTGTCAAATTGGATTATATGAAAGAAAAGCAAAGTGACAAATGTTAGAGAGTATGTGGAAAAATAGAAATACCAATGCATTGTTGGTGAAGTTGTGGACTGATCCAACAATACTCTTCTGGAGAGCAGTTTAGATCTGTACCCCAAAGAGATCAAAGGAAAAGGACCTATATAAACAAAATATTTATAACAGTTCTTTTTATGATAGCAAAGAATCAGAAATTGAGTGTAGGTCCATCACCTGAAGAAAAAGTTGTAGTATATGAGGGTGATAGAAAACTATTGTGCTATTAAAAATGACAAGCAGGATGCAAATGAACTAATAAAGAAAAGAGCACAAAACCAGGAAAATATTGTACATGGTAACAGTAATACTGTACTTTGTTCATCTGTGAATGACTTAATTATTCTCTGTAATTCCATGATATAAGACAATTCTGAGGGATTTATGATGAAAAAATGCTATCCATTTCCAGAGAAAAAGTTGATAGAGTTTGAATGAAGATTGAAATATACTTTTTGGGGGGATTTCTTTATTTTTCTTTATTTTGGAGGGAGTCTTCGTTTTACTATAACATTGCTAAAATGGAAAATTTTTCATGATTGCACATGTATAAATCTCTAACAAATTGCTTGCCTTCTCAAAGAGAGGGGAGGAAGAGAATATGTAACCTAAAGTTTTAAGAAAACAATTGTTGATTTTTTAACAATTTTGTCATTGAGAAAAAAACAAAAGAAAATAAAATGTATAAAAAGAAAAAAATAGGATGACCAAGACAACTAGGTTGCTTTAAATCCTATGAACCAAAGTAGACTCTCAGATATATTGCTATAAGACCCCAATTAATCTTTGCTAGGGTTTGTACTTCATCCTTTCTGTTTTAACAATAGTTACCCTTCTTCCACCATGCTCTAGATATAAGGGGAGTGAGGTTAGACTGGCAGAACACAAAGCTTGAGTTCAAAGAGTTTTGGTCACTGAATAAGATTCCCAAGATTTTAGTGCTTTCTTTTTTTTTCTGGGACAGATTAGAGATGAAGGCAGAGATCACTTAGCCCTAGGAGATGTGTTTTCTTTCTCTTCCTTTATATATTATATTTGTAGGGCTACAAGAAGTCAAAAGTTGAGAAAATTACTAAAGGAACCAAGACCACAAATCCTATCATTTAGCTTTCAGGGTCTGAGTGTTCATTTATATCAGCTAGTACATAATAGGTGGTCAATAAATGTTTCTTGATTTAATCGTTTATATAATTTTGTTTCATTTTTATTCATTCAACAAGCACTTAATTAAGTAGTTCCCTTGTACAATTTAGTCATCCTCCTGTTAAAGTTTTGAACCATACTCCAGCAGAGGGAGAGCGCTTTAAAAATAATTGGGGGAAGAAAAGATTGATTCACCACATTCCTTTTATTTTACAAAGATTTCAATACTTCCTGGGAAGATTTCTCACACTTTTTTTATATATATCAGAAAAGGGGGGAAAGCCTGAGAATCTTAAACTGGTCTGAGAGACAACTATGTAAAGAACAGATTCTCCTACAATGGGAACAAAACCCGTAATAGACAACCAGACTGCTTTCTTTCATTTTTTGACCTTTAATTGAAAGATTGAAGATAAGTAGTTCCTGTGAGAAAGCAAAAGGCTGATTCACTTACCCTGTAGCTTCAAGTGAAAAAGCTTCCTGGAAGCCTTACTATATATTATGAATCACCTTCTTGTCACTCTAAGAAGTTCATAGCTAAGTAAAATGCTAGAAAAGGATTGATAGTTCAGTGACAGGCACTGGGGCTAAAGGAAGAGGTGAAAAGCCTCCGGATAATACAGTTGGACTTCCCTCAAGGTAGTTTTGAAAAGCTGGTGTTCTTGACCTCAGTATCTCCTGTCTCTCGTAGTTATCAGGATTCAATACTCTTTTAAAATTCCCACTCTTTGACAACATTCTAGACTGTCCAGTGAGGTTGCAGGAGGCCAAGTAAGTTTCAGTCTTTTCAATTAGAACATTTTACGGGCCATTTAGGTTTCTCTGAAGGAGGCACCCAGAGAAAATTCTTGATGTCACCTTCTGTCCCCAAACTGATTTATGTGTGTAGTGGCGGTGGGGAGTAGAGAAGTGGGGGTGGTAAAGAGTAGTTTAAGTTCATCACCCTCTCTGCTTTTATGAAGCCCAGGAATTGCTTCCAAAAAGGTTGCAGCCAGTGTATAGTTAAGAGTGTGGTAATTTGCTTTTGGTGAATTTCTTTCCTTCTGAACTAATGCTCTTCTGCCTTTTTTCCACTGAACTTCTACCTACCAAATTTATCTTCCCAACCTATTACGTCTACTATGTGTTCTCCTTTCTCTTAAAGTTGTGTAGAGGCTTCCCTTTGTCCAAAAGACCAAATTCCTGTTTTTTAATTATTTCATTCGAAACCTATCAACATCAGGGCTAGCCTCAGGAATAGGGCAAAGTGAATAGTTACCTGGTGTTACAGTTAAAAATGATAAAGACTGATAGTATAAGGAGAAATTAATATTTTAATAGCCTTTGCTTTGTTGGTAATATATATATATATATATATATATATATATATA
>NC_058131.1:549956447-549982342 GCF_016433145.1 Gracilinanus agilis | reverse complement strand
TAGGCAGTTTATATTTTTGTAAATATTCGTCCATATCTCCTAAATTGTTATATTTATTGCCATATAATTGGGCAAAATAGTTTTTAATGATTGCCTTAATTTCCCCTTCATTAGAGGTGAGGTCTCCCTTTTCATCTTTGATACTATCAATTTGGTTTTCTTCTTTCCTTTTTTAAATTAGATTGACCAGTACTTTGTCTATTTTATCTATTTTTTCAAAGTACCAGCTTCTAGTCTTATTTATTAATTCAATAGTTCTTTTACTTTCGATTTTATTAATTTCTCCCTTGGTTTTTAGTATTTCTAATTTAGTTTTCATCTGGGGATTTTTAATTTGCTCGCTTTCTAATTTTTTGAGTTGCATGCCCAATTCATTGATCTCTGCCCTCCTTAATTTGTTAATATATGCACTCAATATGAATTATTCTTCTGATTACTATAATAGTGAATACTATAATAGTGAATAGAGTTCACTACAGAGAATTATACATAACATTTCTCTACATAGGAATACAGATAATTAGATCTCACTGAGGCCCTTAAAAAGGCAAATTTAAAAATTATAAGTTTTCTTTCTTTCCCCTCTGTATCTTATTTACCTTTTCAGGTTTCTCTCGATTTTTGTGGTTGGATATCAAACTTTCCATTTAGCCCTGGTCTTTTCTGTGCAAATACATGGAATTCTTCAATTTTGTTGAATGCCCATACTTTCCCCTGGAAATATATAGTCAGTTTTGATGGGTAGTTGATCCGTGGTTGTAGGCCCAGCTCTCTTGCCTTTCTGAATATCGTATTCCAAGCCTTGCGATCTTTTAGCGTGGAAGCTGCCAGACCCTGTGTGATCCTGATTGGTGCGCCTTGATATTTGAATTGTTTCTTTCTGGCTTCTTGTAAGATTTTTTCTTTTGCTTGGAAACTCTTGAATTTTGCAATTATATTTCTGGGTGTTTTCTTGATCGAATGCCGCAGGTGTTCTATGAATCCTTTCAATGCCTATATTGCCCTCTTGTTGTAGGACTTCAGGGCAATTTTGCTGAATTATTTCTGTCAGTATGGAGTCCAGGTTTCTATTAATTTCTGGTTTTTCTGGAAGACCAATTATTCTCAAATTGTCTCTTCTAGACGGGTTTTCTTGGTCTGTCATTCTCTCATTGAGATATTTCATGTTTCCTTCTATTTTTTCAGTCTTTTGACTTTGTTTTATTTGTTCTTGTTGTCTTAAGAGATGATTAGCTTCTACTTGCTCAATTCTAGCCTTTAGGGATTGATTTTCGGCTATAATCTTTCGGTTTTCGGCCATAATCTTCTGGTATTTCTTTTCAATCTGGTCATTTCTGTTGTTCAATTTACTTATCAGTTCATTTGGTTTCTGAGCCTCACTTTCCAATTGCACGATTCTACCTTTTAAACTGTTATTTTCTTGCCAGATCTCTTCCATTTTCCTCAAAAATCTCAGTTTTGAACTCTTCCATAGCTTGTGAGGAGTTTTCCTTATTTGAGGAGGGTCTGGATGCTTGTTTGTTCTCCTCCTCTGTTTGCTCGGTTGTCTGGATTTTCTCTGTGTAAAAGTTGTAGAGTGTTAAAGACTTCTTTTTCTTATTGTTAATCTTTCTCTTCTGAGCTTCCTGAGACTGGGTAGCCATCGTTAGCCCAGCAGCTTCTCAGGTTTATCCTTGAGCTCAGGGTCTGTCCGCGGTCTATTGGCTCCTGAGGTCTGTCTGGTTTTTTCCAAGGTCAAGCCCCATGGTGGACCCCCTTGCTTGATCCTCTGCAAGAGGTTTCTTTACAAGTCTCAGGACGCTGCTTCCACAGTCATATACTCGTCTGCACTGGTTCCCCACTTAGGGTTTCAGAGCTTTAGCTCATGGCTGTGTCTGCCTCCACCCATGCCTCCACCTGTGCCTGCACTCTCAGCCCACGCTCTGCGCCCTGCGTCCGCTCTGGGTGTCCTACTCCCGCGCTCAAATTCCGCGTGCGTTTGCTAGCTTCCTGGGGTCCCAAATCTCGCTGCTCTCAGGAACAGGCTCTGGAGCCGCCAATGACTCAATGGGTGCCCCAAACTTGCTCCACCTCTTCCTAGCTGGCCTCTGAGCTATAGGTGTTGTGTGTGGAGGGGGTGGGGGTGGGGTGGTTGCTCAGCCTGTGATTTAGTGAGAGCTGTTTCACCCCTTTATAGCATGGAGATGCCTCGATTCCACGTACCTTCCATGCTGTGCCCTGTTGTGGGGTTCCTCCGTTCGTCTGGACTTGTTTTTATGTCCTCTTGAGGAGTTTTGTGTGTTTCGGTCAGGAGAGGTTAAGAGCTGCTTCTTACTCTGCCGCCATCTTAACCGGGACCCCTACAATTATTGTTTTGATCTGCATTATCTTAATTGAAAAAATTGTTTGTTGATTTGAAGTGTTGCTCATTGGACATTGGATAAATATTCAATATATTTTTAAAATTTTATTTTATTTTATTCCAATAACAAATTTACACATAAATTTTCCAAAGTTATATGATTCATGTTGTCTCTTTATTCTCTTCCCACATCCCTCCCAGAGTAGACAAGCAATTTGACTGGGTTGTATGTGTATTATTGTTCAAAACCTATTTCTCTATTGTTTATTTTTGTAAGAAAATAATCTTATAAAACCAAAACCCCAAATAATATACACAAATAAACATGATGAATCATATGTTTTCATTTGAATTTCTACTCCAACATTTCTTTCTCTAGATGTGGATAGCATTCTTTTTCATAAATCCCTCAGAATTATTCTGGATCATTATTGTTGTTAGTAGCAAAGTCTATCATTTTATTATTCCACAATATTGAGTTACCATGTATAATTTCTTCCTGGTTCTGCTTATTTCACTCTGCATCAGTTCATGTTGGTCTTTCCAGTTCTTTCTGAAATCATCCTATTCATCATTCCTTATATCACAATAATATTCCATTACCATCCTATACCACAATTCGTTCGGCCATTCCCCAATTGAGGGGCATCCCTTTAGTTTCCAATTCTTTGCCTCCACAAAAAGTGAAGCTATAAATACTTTTGTACATATGGGTCCTTTCCCATTTTTATTTATCTCTTTGGGTTACAGATCTAGTAATGTTATTGATGGATCAAAAGGTATGCATTCTTTTAAAGTCCTTCGGGCATAATTCCAAATTGCCTTCCAGAATTGTTGGTTCAATTCACAACTCCACCAGCACCGCATTAGTGTTCCAATTTTGCCACATTCCATCCAGCATTTATTATTTTCCTTTACTGTCATAGGGCCAATATGCTAGGAGTAAAGTGGTACCTGAGATTTGTTTTAATTTGCATTTCTCTAATCAAGAGGTATTTAGAACATTTTTTCATATGGTTTTTGGTAACTTTGATTTCTTCATCTTAAAACTGCCTAGTCATATCCTTTGATCATTTATCAATTGGGGAATGACTTGGTTTCTTATGAATTTGACTTAGTTCTTTATATATTTGAGAAATAGAACTTTTCCAGAGAAATTTGTTATAAAAATCTCCCCCAGTTTGTTACTTCCCTTCTAATGTTGGTTGCATTGGTTTTGTTTATGCACAACATTTTAAATTTAATATAAAAATTATTCATTTATATCTTGTAATGTTCTCTATCCCTTGTTTGGTCTTGAAATTTTCTCTTCTTTGTAGATCTGACTCTGAACTTACATTCATATATATATATATATAATTTAAGATTATTCAATAGTTCTTGTCAAATTGCAAAGGGATTCTGGCTGGGCATTTTTTTTGAGAAATACAATGAAATACAATGAACAGAAGAAATCCCATGTCAAATCCTATCATGGGGTGAAAAAATGCTTATTTGAGTTGTAACAAAAAGGGTGTTATGACTTGAGGACTATTTTAACCACTATTTTTTGTTGTAATTCACAACAACAGTGTTATTCAAAAGGCATTTTCACACACATGATACCAGGAAACTATGTAGGGGAATATGACAATGAACTGACTAAATTAAAAGAGCTCAAAGAAATTATAGGGAAAGGTGGACCCAGGGACAAATCTATGCCATATGGAAAGGTAAGAAGCCAAAGGAAATGAGCCCAAGTCAGCCCAACACAGAATCCCTTTACGTCCTTCTATGGGCCAAACACTGTGCTAGGCACAAAAAGTAATAAAGATGTTTAAATGTTATCAAGAAAGATGCTTACTTATAAAAGTACATACCGAAAATCAGTACAATTTTTGGTAGGGGTAGCATAAGCAACTGGGGAAATCTGGGAACTCATGATTTAAAAGTTGGAACTTAAGCAAAGTTTTAAGGGAAACCAGGATTATAAAAAGAAATAAGGTAAAAAAGGAATGTGTTCTAGTCCTGCAATGAAATGTTAAAATATTAACTACATTAATTCTAGTGAAAACTAAAAATACCATCACCAATAACAATATAAAGTGTTATCGCATGTTATATGGTCATTTTATTTATTTAAAGGGGGAAGAAAAGGATATTTATATAAAGAACGCAGATAAAAGCAACCAGAGGAGAAATACACACCTTAGATGCAAGTGCTTGATGATAGACCATCAGTTTAAGAGGATCTAAGTAAAACCATGTCTATCAAGGGCGAAAGTACTGACTGAAGATGAGCATGACTGCAACTATCCATCATCTCCTTTATATATAATAATTTTCAGAGTTTCTATCTCAATAACTTCATGTAAACCTGAGGTGTCTGAGACTGTGAAATTGTACATTGTGTTATATCTATAACTTTGAGTTTAGATTTTTTTAAAAATTTGAGTTAGAAGTAGGTTGCTAGTCATGAAGCATCTTCAATTTAAGGAATTAGAAGTCAAATGAGGTAAGATGAGAATATCTTAAAAATGAGAAGACAAATGTTTTCTGAGAAGGAAGTTGACACTGGAGAGAAAAAGTAGGAAAGAATGTAGTTTGTGGCTTGAGAAAGAGAGCAGAAGAAAATAGGAGGTGCTACTTTGGACTGTAGCCAGACAAACTCTTTGGGTGCTCAGAAGCTATTTTGATTGAAGAAATGACCTATAACTACTTGGAGTTAATTGGAGACATCAGAAACCTGATTTACAGAAATTTGGCTGTGTTGTCCTTTAGCGCTATCTAAGAGTTGTAGAACTGTTTGAAGAAAACTAAGTCCTATCACTGATTTGTGAACTCTTTTGATTAGATTAGACCTTTGACAGCTTTGAGAACTCCTAAGAGAAAGCATATTTCTGCTATTTGAAGTACTGTTTGGACTTGCCTACACTTCCTAGAGAATATTTTTAAGGATTTTTGCAGTTCTCTGATTACTTCAGCAGACAGATTAGTTTCAACTTGAAAGATAATTGAGAGTTTCAGAAGAAGAGCAGATGTTAAGTGTCACTGAATGTTCCTTAAAGGAAACCAGATAGCTGGAGTAGCCATCAGGATCTCAGACAGAGCTAAAGTGACAATAGATCTAATTAAAAGAGTTAAAGAATAAAACATCTTGCTAAAAGTTACCACAGACAATGAAGTAATATCAATACTAAACACATATGCACCAAATGATATATCCTCCAAATTTTAAAGAAGAAATAAAATGAGCTTCAGGAGGAAATATACAGAAAACTATACTAGTGGAGGACCTTAACTTCCCCCTTTCAGATCTGGATAAATCAAATCAAGAAGTAAATAAAAAAAAAAGGAAATAAATGAAATTTTATAAAAGTTATAACTAACAGATTTCTGGAGAAAACTGAATGGGAATAGAAAGGAATATACCTTCTTCTCAGCAGTACATGGCAGATATATAAAAATGACTATGTATCAGGGGATAAAAACTTTACAACAAAATGTAGAAAAGCAGAAATAATAAATGCATCCATTTCAGATCATAACACATTAAAGTTATAATCAATAAAGTTACATGGAAATACAAATAAAAGTGTATTAAAAATAATCTAAATCTAAAAAAGGGGTGGGTCAAAGAATAAATTATAAAAACAATAAATAATTTCATTAAGGAGAATGACAATAAGGAGACAACATATCAAAATTTATGGGATGCAGTCAAAGCAATACTTAGGAGAAATTTATATCTCAAAAAGCTTACAACAATAAAGCAGAGAAAAAGAAAATCAATGAATTGGGCAGACAACTAAATAAAATAGAAAAAAGAATAAATTAAAAATATATAATTAAACACCAGATTAGAAATCCTAAAAAAAAGAAAAAGGAGAAATTAATAAAATTGATAAAATTGAATGTAAGAGAACTGTTGAATTAATAAATAAGTCTATGGGTTTGTTTTGTGAAAAATAAAATGAAATAAAATAAAATATATGAAGCATTGGCTAATTTGATTTTTTTTAAAAAAGGAAAATCAAATACCCAGCATCAAAAATGAAAAGAGTGAATTCATCATCAATGAAAAGGAAGCAATTTTATAAGCTATTAAACTAGAAATGCTAGCTTTAGCAGAAAGCTAAGAAATAGAAATTGAAGGAAATAAAGTAGGCAATGAGAAAACTAAATTATCAAACTTTAAAGAACACAAGATGTTACACTTAGAGAATCCCAGCAAATCAACTAAAAATTAGTTGAATAATTAATAACTTTAGCAAAATTGCAGGATACAAAATAAAGTCACATAAATCATTTGTTTTCCCAACAAAGTTTGGCAACAAACAATAGAAAGATAGATAAATTTCATTTAAAATAATAGAAATTTATTTTAGACAATAGACAATAAAAACACCTGGGAATCTTCTTGTAAAGACAAACAGAAATTATATGAACACATTACAAGACCCTTTTCGCCCAAATAAAGACATACCTAAACAACTGGAAAAATCTTAATTGCTCATGAGTAGGCTGAGCTAATATAATAAAAATTACAATTCTGCCAAAATTATTGTACTATTTCAGTGCCTTACAATAAAAAAACTAAATAATCATTTTGTAGAACTTGAAAAAATAATGACAAAATTCATCTGGAATAACAAAAGGTCAAGAATATTAAGGGAATAAATGAAAAATTATTAAGGAAAGTGATCTAGTGGCACCAGATCTTAAACTGTATTATAAAGTAGTAATTATTAAAATGGTCTATTGCTGGCTAAGAAATAGAATAATTGATCACTGGAATAGATTTAATCAGTGATGGGCAAACTACGGCCTGCAGGCCAGATTCGCCCCCTGAAATGTTCTATCTGCTGGGCAACATTATTCCTAATCTGACGAACACAATGAATGAGTTACAATACAGTGAAATTTTGAAAGAGTTGTCTTAGAAACAGACTGACATATGAGCATTTCCTTTCCTTTGGCCCCCTCTTTAAAAAGTTTGCCCATCACTGGATTAGATACAAAATATACAGGGACCTTGGCAACCTAGAGTTTGATAACTCCAAAGATCCCTGCTCTTAGAATAAGAACTTATTCTTTACCAAAAAACTATTGGGAAAATTGGGAAATAGTATGGCAGAAACTAGGTATAGACCAATATCTCACACACTATTTCAACGTAAGGTTTAAATGGGTATATGATTTAGATATATATGTAGAGAGAGACGAAAAGTAAATTCTGGGAATGTAGAATATCTTGACTGGCAGGTCTATGAAGAAGAGAAGAATCTATAACCAAACAAAAGATAAAGAGCAATATGAGATATAATATGAATACTTTTGATTGTAGTAAATTAAAAGGCTTTTATGCAAACAAAACCAATGTAACCAAGGAAAGAAGGGAAACAACAAATTGAGAAAATATTTATAACAAATTTATCTGATAAAAGGTCTAATCTCTTAAATTTATAAAAATTAAATCAAATTTATAAGAATACAAGCCATTCCCCTATTAGTAAACAGTCAAAGTATACAAGCAAGCAGTTTGCAGATAAAGAAATAAAATTTTTCAATAATCATATGAAAAAATATATTATAAATCACCCTTGATTAGAGAAATATGAATTAAAATAACTGAAGAACCACCTCACATCTATCATATTGACCAATATAATATGACAGTAAAGGACAGTGATAAATGTGGAGGGGATGTGGCACAAATTGGGACAGTAATGCATTGCTGGTGGAGATGTGTACTAATCCAACCATTCTGGAGAGCAATTTGGAACTATGCCCAAAGGGCTATCAAACTGTGCATACCCTTTAATCTTGTATGGCAACTTCATTCCAAAGAAATCATAAAAAAGGGGGGAAGGACCTACTTGTACAAAATATATTTATAATCAGCTCTTTTTTGTGATGGCAAAGAATTAAAAAGTGAGGAATCAAGGGGATGCTCATTCATCAATTGGAGAATGATTAGACAAATTGTGGCATAAGTTGGTGGTAGGATACTATTATACTATAAAAATTATAAGAAGGATGATTTCAGAAAAAGCTGGAAAGATCTGTATGAACTGATACAGAGTGAATTAAGCAGAAATAGGAGAACATTGTACACAGGAACAGCAATATTGTGGATGATCAGCTGCAAAAGATTTAGCTACTCTCAGCAATATAATGACCCAGTACAATTCTGAAGAATTTATGACAAAGAATGCTATACACCTGCAGAGAAAGAACTGTTGGAATCAGATGCAGATAAAAGCATACTCTCTTTCACATTAGTTTATTTATGGTTTTATTCTGAGATTTTGGTGATATATGTGTACTCTCTTATATCAATGACTGATATAGAATTATGCATGATAATACATCTGTAATCCAGATCAAATCACTTACCATCTCTGAGATTGGGGAGGGAAAGGAAGAAGGGAGGCAATTTGGATCTTATAATTTTGGAAAACATATGCTGAAAATTGTTATTACATGTAATTGGGAAAATAAAATAGCTTTGATTTTTTTTTAAACATAATTAAAAAAAAACAGATACATTCAGGTCTGTGATTCAGAAATCTGAGTTTCTCAGGCACCTGGATTTTCCTATCAAAGTGACTCTCCCACACAAGAACTATACACTGGAGATGGAGCATGACCCAAGTTTAAGGGTAGACAGTTATCTTTTTATTATTGCTGTTTTTATCTTATATAGAGTAAATGTTATGATTATTTGTGGTTTCATGTTCTCACTTAATAAATGTTTCAGAAATAATAATTGTCAATGGTGTCATGATTAATTTGTGTAATGGGAAGCACACTGATAGGGACTCAAGAATCATAGTGGCAAGTAGTAAGAATATGTTTTCCCAGACCAGGCTTGCCTCTAAACCTGGAGAGTGAGTTGTATTCACATTTCTCTTCCCCAAACTTTCTCTGTCCAGAACTAGCCAAATCAGCCTCCATCCAAGGATAAAGAGAGCCTTGAGAGAATTGAAGTGGTTATGCTGTGTGGGCATAAAGACAACAATCACTGGAATTTTTCCTAGTTAGTTTTGTACCCTTTTTGCTTTTCTCCAACTGTAGATATTACCTCCCAAGAAAAATATCTGCCCATGAACCGTATTTCTCACAATTCAGGAAATTTCTTTGTATCCACAATTTTATGAATTTCTAGAGCTATATCCCAAGAAATGTTTAATTGTTAATCAAAACTATCCCAAAGGAAAACAAAGTTTTGTTGTCTTAATTGCATTAAGACATCTACCATAAAGGAGTTTGTGATTCCTATCACGTCACTGAAAAAGCCAGTCACAGAAATTAAGATGGTCCAGATAATATATCACTATTAATTTTTACCAGGACAAAAGTGGTATGTAGTCAAGAATCAATGTGTTAGCATTATTTGTAGTGAAGGGAATGGTTCTTTTGCCTTCTGGTAACTAAAGGATATATGGGCTGAAAACATCTAATTTTATGTTTGTCCTTTACTTGGTGGATACCATTAAGAGAAAAATAGGCTTGGTGGCCTTCAGAAGCTGGAATATGTTTGCCTCCAGGAGTCAATTGCTCTCTACCATCATCATCATATACATTTTCAAAGCTCCTAATAGTCTGTGGCATGATATTGATGGTTACAAAAGTCACTCAGAAGTATGTCATTATACTGAACTTTATGGTTTGACATTTGATCATATTCAAATATTAAAAAATAAACTCTCAAACCTAAGGATCCTGAAATAGAAATAGAGAGAACCAAAAAATAAAAAAAAAAACCTGTGTTTAACTGTCACTGACAAGAACATTGCTAATCTATATGGGGTCAGAGTATTATAGATTTATAACTGTCAAGAGATTTTATAGCAAACTCCTCTTTTTAAAGATGAGGAAACTGAGGCTCAAAGAGATGAAGCAACTAGTCCAAAGCCTCATATAATGAAAGTAAATAGAAAAACCAGAATTTAAAGTTATATCCGCTGATTCCAAATCTAATACACAACCTCCTCCTCACCATGAAATCTGTCACTGGTATGACTTGGAAATAGCATTTCACATGTTGGAAAGTATACAAGAAACCGTAATCCCATCAGCAATCTATGTTCACCCAAGTAATCAAAGCATAGTAGAAGAGAGTGAAAGGAGCAGAGTCAGAAGAACACTGTACACAGAGACTGATATACTGTGGTAAAATCGAATGTAATGGACTTCTGTACTAGCAGCAATGCAATGACACAGGACAGCTCTGAGGGATTTATAGTAAAGAATGCTACCCACATTCAGAGGAAGAACTGCAGGAGAGGAAACATATAAGAAAAACAACTGCTTGAACACATGGGTTGATGCGGACATGATTGGGGATGTAGACTGGAAACTACCACACCAATGCAACTATCAATAATATGGAAATAGATCTTGATCAATGACACATGTTAAAACCAGTGGAAATGTGCATCGGCCATGGGTGGGGGGAGTGCGGGGAGGCGGGGGTGAAGGGGAAAGTAGGAGCATGAATCATGCAACCATGTTAAAATGAATATTAATAAATGTTTTTAAAAAAAGATCAATTGTGATATAAACAGAAAAAAATACAATATGAATAGGAGCTGAGCTCTCATTAGAAACCAGAAAAGCACACTGTCCCTATGATTGCCCAGAAGGTAGAAGTACTAGTGCCAGTGAGGTCATAACCTATACTAGTCTAGGGATTTGTTTCTTGGTTCATTAATTATTTTAATTATTTGCATTAAAATGTCTCAAAGAAAACTCTGAGTTGGTATGATAAGGACTTAAAAGAGAAAGCAACCATCAAAGAAAAGATCTATAGCAAAAACGTCAAATGTAAGGCCACACAGTCTGAAGTACAGTAGGAACCATATTTAAATGTAGCTGGGGTATATTTAAAAAACTAGTAACAACACAAAATCACATAGATAATATTAATATGTGGTTTCCAAGTCAATAGGTTGCCCACAAAAAAACCTTATCAGCAGTTTAGTGGCTCCCCTTTCAATTTGAGTTTGCCATTATTCTTCTATAGCATTCTTAGCAGGTATAATCGAAATTGTTTTGGTCTTGGAGTCATGAAGGCATAAGACCAAGTCTACCTCCACAGTTTATTAATTGTTGCCTCTCTTAATAGAATACAAGTATATTTGCCTAAAACTAAAGTTAAAAACTCCAGAATAACTGAAGACCTTCACCTGAGTGGGCATTCTTGGTATGGTCAGGGAGACTTTCATTCAAATCATTTTTCTGACATTTGATAAATCATTTAATTTTTTTTACTTAGATGACTCCCTAAAATTTTCTGTTAAGTAGTTATAGATGAATAACTATCCTTTCTAAGCCATTTGAGCAGGAAACATCCTGCATCAGTGGAGAGAATTCACACACCACTAGTTTTGTACACGGACACAATCACAGACCCTTCAGGTATCCAGGCATTTGTCTGCTAAATGATCTCAAAAGGTCTAAAAGTCTGTGAGAAAGGAAGACATAAATCCCAAGCTGAGGAAAAGGAAAAAAGCTATTCCAACCACAGTATAAACTGAAACGTAACACATCTGTTCATGCAGAGGTCTATGTATTTGAAGTCATCCTACTTCTAAATTGCACAACCTTTGGAAAAGAAACATTGCTCCCTGTTCTTCCAACTAATTCCATCATATCCCTGGGCACAGAGAGTACAGAATTAGAAAATTGAGACTTAAAGCCTTATTCTGCCACTTATTAACAATATGACCTTGGACAAGTCACCTAGTACCTTCATGCCTCAGTTTCTCCATATGTAACATGGGTATATTGATTCATACACTACTTCATAGGGATATTTAGAGAAGAAAAAAGGTTGAGTGCTTAAAGACAAAGTTTGGAAGGAGGGGAACTAGCAGTTAGTGAATTAAGAAAAGGCTTCATGTAGAGAAGGTAGTACTTGAGTGACATCTTAAAGAGAAGATACTCTATAAACTATTTGGAAACACAGTTGAAGAAGGAATTCTTACTTTTGTGATGCAAACATGGGAACAACACCTAAACTAGGAAGAGAAAAAACCAGAGAAATAAAACTTGATTAATAATGAATATTGATACAAAAATTTTAAATAAAATATTAGCAAGGAGATTTCAATAATATATCACAAGGATCATATGCTATGACCATGTAGGGTTTATAGCAAGAATTCAGGAAAGGTTCAATATTAGGAAAATTCAGCATAATTGACCACATCAATTAAAGAAACAGAATGACTCTATGAGATGCCAGTAAGCAGGGAGCACATTCCAGACATGAGAGACAGTAATTGCAAAGAGACAAAGACAGGAGATGGAGTGTTATAAGCGAGGAATAGAAAGAAGGCCAGTTTGACTAGAATAAGGAGTTGGAGAGAGGGAGAAACAGCCAAAAAGGCTGGAATGATAGGTTGGGAACCAGCTGTGGAGGGCTACCAAACTGCTGTGGTATATTACAACTCTTGACAAATCAATCTCTGAGACTGTTTCATCATCTGTAAAGTGGGTATAATGTATCTCTACTACCCATTTCATGTGGATATTTTGAAGATCAAATGAGATAATTTGGCCATATACTTTGTAGATTGTATAGTGTGTCCCCAAAGTCTTACTACAATTTTTAAGTATTAATAGCTTAAATCTGCATTAAGATATTTGGGACAGCCAACATTGTAGGAAGCTCTTCAGTTTACATAGACTTTGGTTTCTTATTAATATATTAGTTTTGCTCATTATAGAGGCATGATGGAAAGAGTGCTAAAACTGGAAGTAGAACGAAGTGGTTTTCAAGTTCCACTGATGTCACTTAGTAGCTCTGGGACAATGAACAAGTTGCTTAACCCTTTTAAGCCTCAGTTTTCACATTTTTAACAAAAGGATAACAATATCTCTTTACTCGCTATAACCCATGGATCTAGGAAGAAGCTTAAATAAGATAATATAAATAAGGCACTTTTGCTATCCTCAGGTTGCTATATAATTAGGATCAATTATTAGTATTTTATGGTAAAAGATGTAATTGGATAAAAAGGAGAGAAAAAAGCTGATAACATCTCCATTTCAGTGCAAGTTTGATTTGTAGTAGCAAATACAAATAAAAGGTTTACAAGGGCTTCTTTCTGAGGATAATCTGCTATAAAAAAGCAGGGCTATTTGAGCAGTCTAGAAGGCATTCAAAATGTATAGTATCAATGAAATATCTGTGAAATAGTGTGCACTAAAACCCCAATCTGTACTTCATCATTTCAGAATTGATCATTTGGGGGCTGAATGCAGTGGAAAAGGAATTTGCTAACTATTCCTCCTCTCCTAATAAAAAAAAAAAGTTTCAAAGTGAATCTTTAGCCAACTAAGGAGCATGTTTTCACTTTTTCTTTCCTAACTATATCACCAGTCCTGCAAGGGCAGCTAGGTAGCATAGTGGAAAGAATGCTGGCCCTGGAGTCTGGAGGACCTGCATTCAAATTCAACCTCAGACACGTACTATCTATGTCATTCTGGGAAATTCACTTAACTCTTTGCCTCAGTTTCATCAGATTCTGTAAAATGAACTGAAGCAGGAAATGGCAAACCATTCTAGCAAGTCTTTTCTAAGAAAACTCCCAGTCCTGGGGATTTAGTCAGACACAACGAATTGACTAAACAACTATATAATACTGCCCCCCCCACCAATGTCTATATGAATAATGGATAGGCTAACTGTAAAAATGCTTATTTGTTCTTTACAGTGAATTCTTATAGGGCTTCTAATTGGAAACACCTTGTTAAGATTTAGTTTGCATCACTGTATATAAATAAAATCCATTCCAATGACTACCACTGAAGTTAATGCTTTTATATCAGTGACATGGGCAAACATAGCAGAGCGAGATCTGTGCAACAGAGATTTCCACGTCTTGGGAAATGGTCTATATTTCCCTTAATGTACCAGCTATCATAGCACCATTAGAGAGTTAATGAATTAGATTATACAAAATGTTCTCTTGGAAAGAAGCATTCATGATGTCCTAACTTTATTGATTTATTTACTAAAAATCTTGATGTTTTCATTAAGTATATGGCATTTTGTTGTTTCTGTATTTGTATAGTAGGGTATAAGTGAAATGCAGAGGAGATAAAATGAATGGGGGAGCATGACAGCTGGTCCTGCAGAAGACACAAAGATGTACATTGGAAAACACAAGGTCAGGACATCACAAAATATGATCTAAGATATAAATACTGGAAGAGTAAGCATCAATCTCTCATCACACTTACACATTGTTAAAGTTGTAAATTGGATTAACTGTTCTGGAAATGTTTGAAATAATACAAAGGAAAACAACTAAAATGTTTATAACCTTTGACGCATAGATCTTATGGCTAGGCATATATCTTCCAGGTTAGTGATAAGGGGAAAATTTCATATATTCCAAAATATTTATATTAACAAGTACTTTAAAGCAATAAAGAGTTGGAAACAAAGTAGATTTATTATCATTGAAAAATGAATAAACAAATTCTAGCACATGAATGTCATGATGTCTTAGTACATTCTGATAATACCTACCCTATTGTTAACTATTCATATGACCTTGGATCTTCTAAAGCTTCAGGTTCCTCTTTTGTTAAATGAGGGGATTTGACTTGATGGCCTCTGGTATCTCTTCCAACTCTTGTCTGAACTTCTTAGGATTATTGATCAAAACACTGTTCAATTGATGAAACTCAAAAAAAGTGATAAAATTATAAATGGTGGTATATAACAGAGACAATTGAGTTCTAAGACCTTAAATTCTTCACCATTTCTAAATAATCTATATTCCTGGTGGTCCTTTAATATTTAAATATGTTTTTAGGGAGTGATCAAGAAACAACTTTGAGAAGTATGACTACTGGCAGCACAGGATAGCCAGCAATGAAGGAAGAAATCAGGTATGAAGAGAGGACCACTTTGCTTTTTCCCTTGCCTACTAAAGGACATGGGGATTATTCTCTTCTCTTCCTCACACCCAAACTATACATAGTGACTCACAGATTCATTATTTGCCTAGGAGGATACACCACATTGAGTAAGGAATAGGTCTAATAGGACACTAATGTTTTGTTGGATGTGTTTTCATTATGGAGGGCAATTTGGAACTATGGCCAAAGGGCTATAAAACTGTGCATATCCTTTAATCCTGTAATATCATTGTATTCCAAAGAGTTTATTAAAAATAGTTCATAAAAAATTAGAAAGGACCTACTTGTACAAAAATATTTACATCAGTTCATTTTACGGTGGCAAAAAATTGGGAACTCAGGAATTTAAGGGATTCCCATTAATTGAACAAACTGTGGCATATGTTGGTGATGGAATATGATTGTGCTACAAAAAATGATAAGAAGAATGATTTCAAAAAAAGCTGGAAAGATCTGTATGAACTGAAACAGAGTGAAATAAGCAGACCTAGGAGAGCATTGTACATAGGAACAGCAATATTGTGAGATTATCAACTGCAAAAGATTTAGCTACTCTCAGCAATACAATGATCCCGGACAATTCTGAAGAATTTATGACAAAGAATGCTACTCACCTCCAGAGAAAGAACTGTTGGGTTCTGAATGTAGATCAAAGAATATGATTTTTCACTTTAGTTTATTTGTGTTTTAATTTTGGGGTTTTGGTTTTATATGTGTATTCTCTTACAGCAATGAACAATATGGAAATAAGTTTTGAATGATAACTTGCATAACCCAGATCAAATGGGTTACCAATGGCTTTACCCAAGTGGGGGAAGGAAAGAGTTGGAGGGAGACAATTTGGATCTTATAACTTCAGAACACTTATGTGGAAATTTGTTATTACATCTAATTGGTAAAATAAAGTATTTTTATTTAAAAATTAATATATTGGACTAGAAATAAAAGGCATTAGTCATGGTTGTTGGGAGTTCAGCTGTAGAAAAAAACAGGCTTAGGGAGTCTAGCTGAGCAGACTATGGAGGTAATACACTCAAAGGGAACCAAAAAAGGACATTGGGCCCTGCAGTACCTGAAATGAATTTCATGGTATATTCTAGTGCCTTTTCCTTAAATTACTATCAGCCCTCTCTGCATATACCCTACAAATACTTAGTTATTTACACATCTCTCCCCTTTCCCTTCATTAAAATATGAGGTCCTGAAAGCCAGTTACTTCTTTTCTTCCTTTTCCCATGCATTTAATTCAGCATCTGGCAAATTTTAAGGATTGAATAAATGACTTTCAATTGACCTTAAGGATATAGCTTTCTACTAGGGTACTATATGGCTACTTACTCTTCCTATTAATATCATGTGTATCTGAACAGAAGATTTTCTTATAATCCTGTCTCAGGAAAAGCTTTTAATTTGAATTATGTCCTCTGACTATTAAAGGTAAATATGTAAGTAGGTTCTGTGAAGACGTTTTTAGTAGTTTAGAGCCAAAGAGAACTTGACCTGTGAGTTGTATCCCCATGGAGATCTCACAAACATCAATCTATGAATAGGAATTTAGAAATGAGGCAGTTCTAGAGGAGGAACTACTCTGTGGGGGTTTTGTCTTTTGTGTTTCCTATATATTTCCAATGAGCCAGTGGTGGTGGTGGTGAATTAGTATTTTCTTCTGTTTTTTTTTTCAATAATTCTACAGGTTTTTTTTCCAGAATGTTTCATATATAAGACAAATTTCTCCGAGATTGTTTTATAGCTTTTTTCATGATTCATGATTTTCCCCCTAATATCTATGAAATGATTCTATCCATTATGAGAATGAAGGTGGGTGAAATATTGTTATTGTTCTTCATCGTTAATTTTTTGAAGAGGATCAATGATATCACAAAACGATATCTTGACTTATAAATGAATTGGATTTAAGTGAGGCAAAGTTGCATACTCATCAGACTCACTATCTATTCCAGTGTAATCAAAGTCCAATGACAATAGTCAGAAATACTGGGAATGTCTTGGCATGCAGTGGATGACCTTGGGATTCTCAATGTTTGATCAAATTTTAAGTGCTCCACAGCACCTGCTTCAATCTCTTTCATGGTTGTATTAGGACAAATTGTTTTCATCTGCCCATTCCACAAGGGGAAATCTTCACATGCTTGGGGCAGATAGCCTCCCAACTCATCTATGGTTTGAGTTTCATTGATTTCTCTCAATTTGGTTTTTAGTTCGTCTGCCAAAAAGCTTTTTACTCGGCTGAAGTGATTGTGTATACCAGTGATTCCCAAACTTTTTTGGCCTACCACCCCCTTTCCAGAAAAAAATATTACTTAGCTCCCCCTGGAAATTATGAAAGTATTTATTGAACTCAGAATAGAATGTAATACAAAAAAAGTGTGGCCATCACTGCTTTCCTGGATCGCTGCAGCACCCACCAGGGGGCAGTGGTGCCCACTTTGGGAATCGCTGGTGTATACTATAACTTCTTGGAGCTACAGGGGAGAGCAAAGTAAAAGGTGGACATCAAAGGTGGATGAGCAGTCCTGAAAAGGGCTTGGTGAGCCTTCATACCAGAGACACTTTTCATCTCTGCATGCTCCATATACCCTGATATGAGTATTATGGATGTCTATACTCCTTAGAACAGTGATGCCTACCAGTGAACCTAGAGCACTTTTTACTATTTTAACTATATTATTTTTTTCCCTTTAATTTTATTTCTGAGATGATCTAGATTGGATGAACTCCTTATGACTTTAATTCCATAGAACAAAATTTATCTGATGGCTTAAAAATCA
Source organism: Gracilinanus agilis (assembly GCF_016433145.1). Lineage (NCBI taxonomy): Eukaryota > Metazoa > Chordata > Mammalia > Didelphimorphia > Didelphidae > Gracilinanus > Gracilinanus agilis. The sequence goes on along the minus strand of NC_058131.1, from coordinate 549,964,288 downwards.
TGCACAATCAATATCAATTGCTTAAACCTTTTAGGGGAATCTCTCACATATCTGGGACTTTTCTGGGTTGTTTGATTTTTTTTTTTAGCTAGCATATTTATCCTAATGAAGTATGAGAATGAACGAACCTCTATTTGGAATGCTTTATGTATACAGAGATGCATTGGAGAAATTTCATTTTCCCTATGTATTACAGAGTCCCACTGGAAATGTTGTTTTTATTACATTGCCCTTTTGAATTCTCTTTGTGTTCCCACATTCACTACAGTCATTTCAGATACATTCAGGATTATAGGAACTCAATGGAATCTTCATTTAGGAAATATTGGTTTTTCAAATGAGAGTGCATAGAATGACATCAAGTTAACACAACTTACTCTCTTTTTGTCGGGAACTATGTTAAGACCAAAGTTTCTGAGGAGCAAAACTTGATTTCCAATTTTCCTCATTCTTGAAACTTAATTTCCATTTTTCCTTTTACTTTATTTTTGTTTGTTTGGGACAGGCCTTTATAGCACCAAAATTAATGTTAACTTATGAAAATGTTGTAAAATCACATTTTTGTTGAAACCTTTTAACTATTTGAGAATGAGTAGAATCTGCAATCTCCTCACCTATGGTAGGATTAGAATGCTATGGTAGATTATTGTTAATTTTCAGATGATCTTAGAACAACTATATGGCATGGACTTTTCAGTGTCACTTTAATTCAGGACACTGGGGAAAGATACTTAAAAGGATAATGCTAACCATTCTCTAAGCCCTTAGAGAGCTACCCCAGAACTGAAACATTGGAGGGAAATATGTCAGAAATCAGTACAGGTGATTTGTCAGATATAGATAATGCTTAACTGGAGTCAGAAGGATTTCATTAGGAAACTCCTGATAAACTAACTGATTCTTCCCAGTTGATGATGCTCAGATGATGGATGACATTTCATAAGATAAGGAGTAGGTAACAGAGACAAGAGAATGTTAAGGTCTTAGGTGAAATGCAAGGAATTGTTTATATTTGTTGTTATTCAGTCATTTCAGGCATGTACAACTCTTCATTATCAGATTCTCATAATTGGCAAAGAAAGTGGAATTGTTTGCTATTTCCATTTCCTCCTTATGAAGGCAAACATGGTGAAGTGACTGTCTGAAACCAGATTTGAATTTAGGTCTTCCCAACTCTGGACCCAGAGTTCTATTTACTGCACCACCTAATTCACTAACCCTTTATGAGGTATGAAGTTTTTCAGTCAAACTTAATGGAATTCAAGTCTCAGGCTAGGGCATAGGCTTTTAGTCTCACTGTGGGCTAGATCAGGTCAGGCACATTGCATACAGAGGACTGCCCTGCCTTGGGGCTCTGCCTTGAGCTTTAGCAAGGGCCAGCCAGGATCCCACAAGCCAACACCATGTGGACTACCCCTGACAGGGAGTGCTCCTAGCTCTGAGTTTTACAACTGCCAAAACTTGAATTCAGGTCCTTACCACAAATCCAGGATGGGTCTCTTGGCCTCCCTCTGAACCCACACAGATCAGGCTGCATAGCACAGATTGCCCTAGGCTAGAAGTCCAGACCTTACCACAGGTTTGCTTGGAATTTTAATAGATGTGCCTTGGGTTAGACTGCATTTGGCCCAGGCAGGGTCTCAGGGTCTGGACATTGGCTTGGGACCAGGTTAAGAACCTGGAACAATACATATAGGGGAGGGAGGTGTTACTGTTGGCTTGCTCCTGACTCCTTTCTGTAGCCTCCTGTTAGCTATGCTCCTCTTATACCCCAGTGCCCCTGATGTTCTCTGCCTACCTTTCAAATTGTTCCCTTCAGGAAATTTGTTTCACTCTGTCTCCTTGTTGGTTCTTTCACTCCTATATTTGTTTCATGGCCTCATTTTTAGATTGGTTGGAGAAGATTTTCATTTGAGCTTCCCTTTTTCTACTCCACCATCTTGCCTCTGCTTCCTCCAACAATTATTAATGTAAATGGAAAAAAAGCAACAATAAAACAGCCCCAATTGAATGCTGTCAGGTTGTGATGAACAAACTCAATTGCTAAAAAAAAAGGGGGGGGGATGTACATCCATACCTTCTTTCAGAGGTTGGGAAGTGTGGTGAATTAGAAGTATGGATCATGGCATATATCATCAGCTTGGGTCATGTTAGTTTGTTGATTTTTTTTCCTTTCTTTTAAAAATTTTTTTTATTCAAAGGGACATATTTCTGACAGGGTAGTGGGAATATATTCAAACACATACATATATATATATATATATATACACATATGCAAATACACATTTATATGGCACCACCGTTAACTGTTCCTAGCTCACAGAAATAGACCAATCCTTGGTCTCACATGCTAAGTTAATTACCAAAATTCTTTCATACAGAAAAGAAAATCCTACAAGAGAGTTAATATTTACAAATATGATCTATATTGAGGCACTTTCTTTACATAAGGAAAAAAAAACATTTCCAGTTCTTCTATTATAGTAACAGATTTCCATTTAAAAGTCACTACATTTCCACTATAATACAATTCAGATATTCTACATGGTTAGTTAAAATAGTATCTTATCTGTAATTTAAAATAATAAACATGTATTCCTTTCTAATCAGTCTAAAATCCAAATACTTCACTAATTTACACTAGTTTTTCCTCTCATTCTTCTTAACTATCACATAGTTAAGTGATAAAACCTCACTGGTTTTACTGCTTCCCTAAAAATATCCTGACACTGAACAGCTCTGGTACAAAAGCACAAGATTGTCAAACCACACATTAAAGAACTCCACTTAGGCCTTCATAAGATAGACTGTAATAGCCTCAAAGGAGCCAATACTGGCTTTGCTGTCAATAATTCATGGATTAAAGTCTACCAGTAGGCTTTGATATGATGGACTGCAGGATATAAATGATCTGAAGATTGTGTGAGTATTTATGCATTAGTAAAACACTCAATCTCGCTGTAGGATCATTTTTACACTTCTTACAAGAACATAGGATTTAGAACCCAAAAGGTGCTTAGATTCCACTTACTTTTACTCCCTCATTTTACAGATGAGGAAACTGAGAGTTAGGGCCTAGGTCGTACAAATAGTACTTAACAGAAGCGGGGCTCAAACTCAGATTTTATAACTCCAAATTCTGTGTTCTTTCCAGTTTTCCTTTTTTCTCTTTTCCTTTGTGCTGATAGCAGAAGTTGTTGGACTCCATTCACTGTTCTCTTCATACCCATCCACATATAAAATAAAATCAGAGTACTAGGTAAACTAATAACAATGGTTTAAAAGTTTTGCTCAACTAGGGGCAAAAGACAGAATTATAATGTCAGTCAAAATCTAAAAAGTTCAATTAAAAGCAGAATTTTGTAGCCTTTAGCAGGCAGAATAAGAATAATTATGCCGCCTATGACCTCAAATATGGAGCATCATTAACAAATTAGAGCTAAAATGACATAAATAGTTACCATAGAATCACAGAATCTTCTATTTGTATAAAACTTCATGTTAATTTCTTTCACAATAATTCCCTCTCCAACATCCCAAAGAAATGGTTAAATGTCCTCTACTTGAGGACTGCTACCTCACCCAGTGAGCCAGTTCAGCCATTTTTCCTTTCATCAAACCCAAATCTGTCTCTTGGAAACTTCCATCCATTACTCCTTGTTATGCCCTTTGAGTCCAAAAAAAACTCAATTCTAATCCCTCTTCCAAGTGACATTTTTAGAATACATGACAATGATCATGTCTTCTCTTCCCCAAACTAAATATCCCTGATTCCCTGAGCTACTTCTTACAAGGCATGTTTTCTATCCTTGTCATCATGGTGGTTGGTCTCTTTTATATGTGCTGCAAATTATCTAGCTGATGCCCCCCCAAAAAACACATTCCTTCAGATATGGTTTGATTAGTTAAAATACAATGTAATTATTAGTTTTCACTTTCTGAATATGGCCTTTGTCAATACCAGGAGACAATTTGTTTTTTTATTGTAGAGGACCTTGAAAGTCAGTATGAATACTGATGCCAACTTTAATATTGATCCTATAGGCAAATGGAATCATAGAAGGATGGTCAACAGAAGTGACATAAGCAGAGATGTTCTATAGGAAGATTTCTGAGAACAGAATGCAGGATAAGTTAGAAGGAAGCATGTTATAATAGGAAGCCCATTGACCTGGTTTTAGAGCCCTGGTTTGCCGAAGGCTTTATCTTTCTTAACATTAATTTTTTTCATTTTTGAAATGGGTATAATCTACCTTTCTCAAACATTATCAAGAGAATAGTATTTGTTGTTGCAGTTGTAGGTGGTGGTATTATTAGATAGGCAGGAGATTGGTGACAAGAATAGTTAGAGTATTGTAATAGTCCAAGGATGAGTAGACTTTGAGGACCTAGACTAGGAAATGTCAATTAACTAAATGTCAGTGCCATTTCATGAATTAGAAAAGAATGGATTAATCCATGGAATAGACAGGTTATAAGATTCCTGGTCATCCTAATCTGCTTATGGTGGTTTGTCTTGTTCACTCTGGGGTAAATATTTCCCTAAGCAGTTAGGAAATACTAAAGCAGTTTTAGAGGGTAATGCTTCTGAATTCCCAGGAAAAAGTTCATCTCTATGTGTATCACTTTGCATCCTTTAAAAGAAGGGAAACACATCTACATTATCTACCTAATAGAAATGTGAAGAAAGTGCTTTGTAAAGCTTTAAACACTAACTCTATTCTTTTATTACTATATTAAGATTTTACTTTGCATCAATATTTAATTGGCTTGCTGGGAAGTTCAGGACTTAAGATATAGTCTTAGAGGTAAAAGATATGCTTTGCTTTTCTTCTTTTTATCACTGATCTTCCTTAAAGCTTATGACTGAGTATCATTTTCATAATCCAATCACAAATTTAAGAAAGTATGGATCCTTATCACTTGTTTCAGATGCTCAGTGGCCCCCTACCTAGTTCTCACCTTCCTTCATTTCTCCTTAATCTCCAACTTCCCCTCTGAAATCACTAGATTGTGATGTTACCTTTTGCTATTATACCCCTGAGGAAGAAGGAGAGAAACTAAAAAGAAGTAAGACTAAAAAGGATTCCCCATCAACCCTGAATACACTTTAAATTAGATGATACACTGTCCCCAAAGTCACTTGAAATTTATGACATAATTCTCAAATGATTCCCTATAAGGTAGAATTGAAAGTCTTTTCTCATTTCTCCTCAGGTCCGTCCTCTAATTAAAATAATTTCTGAAGCTGTAACCCTGGTTAAATGTGTGCTAGTGTTCTATCTTTCTGATCATGGGCAGAGAACTCTTGAGGCACTAAATAGTCTACAACAAATCCTTGGAGTAGCCATTCCCAGAGTGACTTGAATACTCCTGCCACGTTGATACTCATAATTTCCAATTTTGTAGCATTAGAAAAAGGGGTTGGGGAGAGGCTTTAAAAGGCCATTTATCGGGGCAGCTGGATAGCTCAGTGGATTGAGAGCCAGGCCTAGAGACAGGAGGTCCTAGGTTCAAATCCGGCCTCAGACACTTCCCAGCTGTGTGACCCTGGGCAAGTCACTTGACCCCCATTGCCTAGCCCTTACCAATCTTCCACTTATAAGTCAATACACAGAAGTTAAGAGTTTAAAATTTTAAAAAAAAGGCCATTTATCAGTAGAACTAGCAAGAGGACATATTTAAACTTGATGCAAAGACAAACTTCCCAATCATCAGAGCTATAAATCTTTCTAGCTGTTTATTTCCTGTGACTCCTATCTGCTTAGCCCTTCACACTGGTCATGGACCGAACTGGTGAGAGGGTTAGGAATATCCTTTTCCTGCATGACTTTCTTTTGCCTGAGGATCCAAGGAGTTGGCATGGGAGTGTTTGGTTCTGTTCTGTGTTGTTTGTTTTCAGTGTCAAGTTGGGTTGGTGATCCACCCCCTGCTGGGAGCTAAAACAATGGTGATCTTGGAGCCAGCATGGCAGGCTTTGTGGTACAGATAGCCAGGCCAGCACTGGAAATCTGAGAAACTAGGATGCTGGAGATTCAAGCCTAAAGGGGCATTTTGGACTTAGAACTGGTACACTGTGTTCTATGGGAACTCTACAAATCTAATAATCTCTTCTCCTCCCTAGAGACTGAGGTGGTAGAAGGAGAAAGGGGGATTATGCCTCCTAGCATTTGGGAAGTAAGTTTGTATATTTGTGATTATGCTTTTGGAAGGAAATATATTCTTTTGTAAAAGTTTCACAATGATACATGTGGAGCTTTGTTGGAGATAAAATGGGTCCTTCACATTTTTGTGATACCACAGAGAGATTGTCTGCTCAGGTCTTTTGGCTTTTTAGATGCTTTAAATTGTGACATCCTAGAGAAACTTGGCAAATTTTTTAGGCTCTAAATATGGTTAATTCTGCACCCTCCCCACCAAAGAATATTCTCTCCAAAGTCAGTTCTATTGACATAATTCAACAAACTTTTCATTTGTCAATTGCTTGACTGTTTAAGAACTAGTACTTTTTGCAATTTCAAATTCAATGTATAAGGATTGCCATATTATTATGTTCTATATTACTGAGTTCTATATATGTACTGATATTATGTTTGCTGTGAGAAATTTGGAATCATTAGATTGCTATTGTCTAGTAGAAATGTTCATATTGTTCTTCTTGTATTTAAGTAAGCCAAAATTGCTTGTCTTTTATGAAAGCAAAATGTTCTGCAACTTTTTAAAGTGAGACTACCTGCGCCTGGATCATCTCCAGCATCTGAAATTGGACAGACAATATAAAATAGGGGCAGGCAACCCTAAGCACATTTTTTTGGGATTGCAAGTGTACTAAAGTTAAGAGGTTAAGCAGGATGTTCCTTTCCCAAACACCAATTCAATTCATGGTATCCATGATAATCATGGTAGATGGGAGTCAAAGAAAAGCCGGATGGCAGGCAGCCACTCAAGGTGGCTACCCTAAACACAGGATTGGGGATGCATATGGCTCTATGAGAGGCAAATTGGGTATGTTCAAAAGCTGGACTAAATGAACTGGCAAAAAGATTTTCATTGGTCGTGAAAAAGTTAAAATCTTCTGATCCACCTTCAGGAAACTAGATTGGGGTTGGGGGAGGATATAATAGTGGGCCCTAAGATAGTCATATTGATTTCATCATCAATTCCTCATAGGTCTATTCCATAAGACCTGCAGAAGTGATGATAGAAACTGAGAATATGGACTGTATCATCTGAGACAGTGGATCTCAAGTTTCTTTTCCAATTTTTTGTGACAGATATTGGGTACAATCTTTAAAACTTGGACTTAGTAGTTTGAGTGATAAAGATTTTCCATACCTGGGACACATCAGTGTAGACTTGAAATTTTCCAAAGAAATTGTTGATGTCAACAGAAAGTCTGTATGTCCAGACTTTCTAATACTCCTTGGAGTGTCAGAGTCAATTGAAACTAGCTCTCGTCTTTTCAAAATTCTAACAGGATATTGCAAGAAACAGGGAGAGTGAGCTTTTTTTAGAAATCTTGGCATTTGAAGGACTCACAAGTTTGAAGGAATGATGGAAAGCTAACTTAGACAAAGTTACTGAGAAACTAGGCAAGTTGCCTTTTTACAAAACAGTCTCTCAGAATGGAAGGAGCCTTGTAAAGTCTATGACCTATTGCTTCTTGGGAGAATTAGTTAACCTTTCTGAAAAGTAGGTGGAGAGAATTGATAGACATTAAGACCTTCTAACCACAATATGAGATCTTCAAGAAATGCTTCCAGTGGGGGAGACTGTGTATATTATTTATTATTATTATTATTATTATTATTATTATTATTATTATTATTATTATTATTATT
>NC_058131.1:549942201-549956090 GCF_016433145.1 Gracilinanus agilis | reverse complement strand
TCTCTCTCTCTCTCTCTCTCTCTCTCTCTCTCTCTCTCTCTCTCTCTCTCTGTCAAACTGAGTCATCTTTCCCAAAGATAGAGCTTATTCTTATTCACTCTGTGTTTTCTGTTGCATATCATCTCATATGTATACTGTCTCTGATTTCTGGTTTGCTGTTGATTTGGATGATTGGATTTATTTACTACTAAAAATATTAGAGCTATCTCAGAGTGGAATGGGCTGCTTTGCATGGTGGTGTGCTTCCCCTTATTGGGGTTATTTCATCAAGAGGCATTCTTGGTCAGGTATGAGTTGAACTAGATGGTAACTAAGATCCTTTTTAAATATGAGATATTGTGATTCTAGGATTATATTTTTAAAAACCAAGATAGTCGTATTTCATTGTTTAGGTAATCTGTCCAGTTAACAGTATGGTTTCAATTACTTCAAATACATGTAGTTTGGGGGGGCAGCTGGGTAGCTCAGTGAATTGAGAGCCAGGCCTAGAGACAGGAAGTCCTAGGTTCAAATCTGACCTCAGACACTTCCTAGCTGGGTGACCCTGGGCAAGTCACTTAACCCCATTGCCTACCCTTACCACTCTTCTGCTTTGGAGCCAATACACAGTATTGACTTCAAGACTGAAAGTAAGGGTTTTAGGGGAAAAAAAAGCAAAAAAACCTAAACAAAACAAAACAAAACAACAAAAAAAAACAAATACAAGTAGTTTTTAGGTCAATCATGTAGATCAAGGATATCAGCCTTCATAACTTTATGGCAAAAGGTGAGCATATTTAGACTCTATAGCACAGATGATGATACCAGGAAAATAGCAAAACTTTCTCAAAGTGGCCAGCAGGTTTTTTTTTTTTAAACCCTTACCTTCTGTTTATTGCCTCATTGGTGGAAGAGTGGTAAGGGTGGGCAATGGGGATCAAGTGACTTGCCCAGGGTCACACAGCTGGGAAGTGCCCAAGGCCGGATTTGAACCTAGCACCTCCCACAGGCCTGACTCTCAATCCACTGAGCTATCCAGCTGCCCCACAGCAGGGTTTTTAACAAGAAACCCAAACTTCAAAAGCAGTGAGAATAATTAAGGCACATAAGGTAAACTATCCCTTTGGTGTAGATCCTCAGAAATAAAGACTAGAAGAGATTCATTTCAAGAAGTTTTTGAGAGAGAAAAGAAAGTCATTAAGAGTCATTGTCAAAGTGGGAAGGGATATGCATGCATTTATTTTTTTTTGGTTTTCAGAAATGAGAGTTATCTAATGCTAAAGAGACAAAAAGAAACAGAGACAGAAACAAAGACAGAGAGAGAGAGAAATGAGTTTTTCATATACGTTACTGAAGTGTTACCTAGTATATATTATATATTGTTCACATTGTAAAATAATGTTTCCCAAAGTGATAATCACCAAATATTTAGTGCCTATTAAATGACAGTCATTGAATTTAACCACTAGACTCTTTGATTGTTATTGCAAATTAGTGCTTCTGGCCATGAGCTCTCAAGCCCAGGAAGTACCCATGAGAAAAGTCTCCTCATATTATCAAATTCTTTTGAGAAGCACAGTTTCTATAGGTAATTATGAAAGAGTTGCCAGCCATGCCCACTTTCATGGGAAAGAGATCAACAGAGGCATGATAAATTGCATAGACCATCTTGACTTCTTCGTTCTCCATTCTCGATTCTATCTCTTACACTGACTACTCTTTTTTAACAATGTACTCTCCATAACATTTAGTCTTTAGCACTCTGATTTCCTTGGGCAACTCATCTATTCTAATGATTCCTAGAAGATAATGAGGCCATTTTTTTTAACAATCATGCTGGAACTCATACAGTCAAATGAGTTTTATCCTACAAAATTGTACACTCACTCTAGTAGGGTTTTCCTTACCAAAACACTAAAAGAACTTTGTGTGTGTGTGTGTGTGTGTGTGTGTGTGTGTTTGTAACAGTCCATTACACTAATTAGCTTCTAGAGGAATATAATAATGGCTTTCAAAGAATATATGGTTCCCTTCTTTGAAACTCTTTTTTTGTTTTAGACAAAGAAATTTTAAGTTCAATCACAACTGTGGTGAGCCTCAGGTTAGGAAAATTCTTAACATTTCTGCTTGAAATTAGTCCCTCTGCCTTAATTTACATTTATATCTATCTGTAGTTCTCCCCTAGACTCTGGGGTTGAAACTAAATTCAGGTTGATTAAAACATTTGGATAAAAAAGACCAGTTTACATTATGGGTTTTTATGGTTAGATAGATACTATTATGTTTTCAGATTCACCATCAAATCTATCCTCAAATGTGAATCATACTGAGGGTGTTTCAATATTATAAAACATGAGTTTCAATTGGAAATATAATTCTTCCCACTTTATACTTGGTCATTACAAGTTGAATAACATATTTACAAAATTACTTAAAATTAGTCACACTTAGGATCCTTTATATATATGTGTATATATGTATATATACATATATATAGTGTGCTTTATTTGATAGTATACTGTTTTCATGAATTAGGAACTTATGTCATTCTCTAGCATGTAAAAAACTAGGAATATTATATAGCATGTTTATATGTGTACATATACATATATGCCTAGTTTATGTGAGTATATATGTGTGCATAAAGTAGATGGAAGGTAATCTGAGAGAAAGCACAGGTTACTGGAAGAAAGACTTCCTACAGAATATGAGATTTAATCTAAGTCTTTTAGGAAGACAAGGAAGGGAGATAGAGGAAAGTTGGCACAGAATTACAGACATGAGGGCCAGAAAATTCAAAGGCTTGGAATTGAGTGATGGAGTGTCTATTGTGGGATAAGCAAGTAGGCCAATGTAGTTTAGATTAGACAAGTATAGAAACAAGTAAAAATGAGAGAACTAGAAAGGATAGAAGGTACCAGAATAGGAAGAGCTTTAAATTCCAAAAATAGGAGTTTATATTTGGTCTAAGAAGTAAAAAAAAATCAAGAGGCTATTTAGCAGGGTAGTTAATGGGGGAGGGAAGGAAGGGAATGGGAATGGTATATTCAGATCTATACTTTAGAAAAATCACCTTTGTAGAAGAATGAAGGATGGACTGGAAAGAAAAGGGATTTGATCTAAAAATGGTTTAAAAATAAACCAATTTGAGCAGCTAGGTAACACATGGAATAGAGTGAAAAGCCTTTCATCTTCTTGTGTTTAAATCTGGCATCAGAAATTTACTAGCTGTGTGATCCTAGACAAGTCACTTAAACCATTTTGCTTCAGTATCCTTATATGTCAAATTAGCTGGAGAAGGGAATATCAAACCACTCTAGTATCTTTGCTAAGAAAACTCTAAATGGGGTCACAAAGAGAGTCAGACATGACTGTAAGATAACTGAACAACAATAAGAAACCATTTAAAAGAGTATTGCAATGGAGCAGCCAGTGGTTAATAAGAGCCTGAAGTAGGGTGGTTGTGTGATTGGAAAGAAGGGAATATATATATATATATATATATATATATGAGACAGATATTCTGATATTAGAAAGGCTAAGACATGGAAGGACAAAGGTTCTATAGATGGGTGAGGTCAATGAGAGTGAAGATAATGATGAAGAAGAAGAAGCAAATGTGGGTGCCTAGGAGAAGAGTGATGACTCCAACAATAAGGAATATTTAGAAGAACAGAGAATTTTGTGTAGATGTGTAGGGCAGTTAATGAATTATTTTTTGGACATAATGAGTTTAAGATACTATCCAACTCAAAGTGTACAAAAAGCAAATAACTGGCAATTTGGGTCTCAAGGAAGAGTATAGTATTCAAGGCTTTCAGTATCTACTCAGTCCATTATTAAAGCCTTTATCAAATGTTCCCTTCCTTTGAAGCTCATCTTTCTTAGACAAGATACTTTATATATCTTATTCTTACTATGAATTTTCTTCTATGTACTGACAAGCTATATTTCCTCTAAGATAGGCACTGGACCTACACATGTGTGTCCAAGAACATTTTTCAAGGATTGAGGGAAACTAATAGTAGTGTTATATCCATTTGAGGTACATATACATCAGCAAGAGATAGAAGAAAAAAATAGCATAAAAAAGTTCGCTAGACAAGGTCAGTACTTCAATATGATAGTGGATCTATGTTCTTAATCAGTATAAGTATTCCCTCCAGTGACACAACACATAACCCATGAATAGGGACCTGCCCATCCTTCGTGACTCTCTTCTTCAATATCCTCCCATCAGTTCATCACAGTAAATATATTCAATGTGCTAATGACTTTACTCACTTTCTTTTGACAACATAAGAATATTATTGAACACACAGGCTATCTATTAGCTGTCCTTGCTTTTTACTATTTTTATTTTTTATATAACATGATATGTAACATATTTGATTTGTTATAAATATGTAATGTTATATTAACTATGCTTATCTAAGAGAAAGTATTAAATTAGTTATGTCTAAAAATCTGTATCATTTTCCCCCGCTTCACTTACCCATCCCCAATAAAACAGCCAATATATGTCCTTGCTTTTAAGACAGGACTAGCCTATATTTTCTTTTGATCGTATATTTCTTTGATGATATCCTTTATGCCACTTTATCTTAAATTACTTCTACCTTTCTACCACTTCTCCTGAGTAATTTATTATTTTTAGAGGCAGCTAGGTGGTAAGGTAGATAGAGCACTAGGACTATAGTCAGAAAGACACAAATTCAAATTTAATCTGACATTTGCTGGCTGTGAAACCTTGGAAAAGTCATTTAGCCTCTATTTGCCTTGGTTTTCTTATATGTAAAAATGGATAATAATAGCACCTACCTCCTAGGATGGCTGTGAAGATCAAATGAGATAATATGTATAAGGCACTTAGCATAGTGCTAGGCATAGAATACTTACTTCATAAATGTCTGTTTCCTTCCTTTTTCACTTTGTTCCTTCCTGATAGCAGGAGTGATAAATTTATAATAGTAACAGCAACAATAACAATAATAATGATAACACCAATACAAAGCCTTAAGGTTTGTAAAGCACTTTCACACAATGACATTATTTTACAAAGAGCCATTATTTCATTTGATCTTTAAAACAATCCTAGGAAGTAGGTGTGATTATTTTATAGAAGAGAAAAATGGGGCATAAAAAAGTTACCTAACATCAGTATGTGTATGAGGCAGAACTTGATGCCACGTCTTCCTGGTGCTGAAACCAGCTCTCTGTTTACTCCTAGGTGGCTAGGTGGAAGAGCCAGATTTGGCTTCAGGACACCCTGGGTTTGAATCCTTCCTTAGATACTCCCCAACTGTGGTACCCTCAGCAAATCACTTAATTTTTCTCTGAGTCTCAGTTTCTTCTTATATAACATTAGGATAATAAATGGAAATTATGTATCAGGGATGTTGTGAGGATCAAATGAATCAATATACATAATGGACTTTACAAATATTGAAGTACTATAGAAATGCTAGCCATTAATATTAGCTTCTCTTACTCCACCACATTGTCTTTCATGTGTTGCCTCACATTCATTCTTGTTAGGATCATCTCCATTTCCTTTTGGATACTCCCCAACTCCAATTCTTTGGAGACTCAAATGTTGCACGACTTTTAGACTGTAGCCATACAAGATCACCAGCATAAAATGAAATTTAATAGGAATGAATATAAGATCTATATTTGAATTTAAAATCAAGTTTGTAAGGACGAAGTGGAACTATGTACAATTAAACTACCTTTTCGATTTGTTTGAGAAAGATCTGGGGGTTTTAGGAGAAATCAAGCTCCATATTAGTCAACAATATGACAAGCAAAACCAATATGATAATATTGACTTAGACTGAACTGAGAGAGGCACAATTACAAGACTACATCACCTGACTCTACTCTTCCCTGGTAAAATCAAGTCTCATATATTGTCATAGGACCACAGGAGCACAGATAAATGGCAGGACAGGAACTCAGAGACCATTCAACCTATCTTCTCATTTTAAAGGTGAGGAGAATGAGGTACAGGGAGATTAAGTGATTTGCTCAGTCAACTTCCTGGGGCATAAAGAGGTGTGAAAAATTATTATGGGAGGATAAAGATGGTGATGGGCAATGCTTAAACTTTACTCTCATCATAACTGGCTCAGAGAGAGAAAAACAAGCATACTTGATGGGGTATAGAATTCGATAATAAAGTAAGTAAAAAGTAAGTAAAGTAAGTAAAAAAAGAAGTAAAAGGGGAATAAGAGAAGGGAATGGAGAGGTAATTGGAGGGAGAGGAAAGTAGGGGGGGTGACAAAAAGCAAAATACTGGTGAGGAGGAACAGAGTGAAAGTGAATAGAGCAGGACCTAAAAGGGATAATCTGATGGAGGGCAATATACAGTTAGTAATGATAACATTGAACCTGAATGAGATGAACTCACCCATAAAATGGAAGTAGATAGCAGAGTCGATTAAAAACCAGAATCCTACTATATGTTGTTTACAAGAAACACATCTGAGGCAGGGTGATGCACACATATTCATTATAAAAGGCTGGAGCAGAATTTATCACGCATTATCTAAAGTAAAGAAAGCAGGAATAATAATCATGATACCAGAGAAAGCCAAAGTAGAAATTGATCAGATTTAAAGAGATAAGGAAGGACAAAGGACACTACATTTTGCTAAAAGGTACTATAAGCAATGAAGTAATAACATTACTAAACATTTTTGCACCAAATGTTATAGCATGTAGATTTCTAAAGGAGAAATTAAAGGAGCTTATGGAAGAAATAGATATAAGACCATACTATTGGGGGACCTCAACCTTCCCCTTTTAGAACTAGATAAATTGAAACAAAAAATTAATAAGAAAGAAGTAAGGGAAATGAATGAAATATTAGAAAATTGGAGTTAATAGATCTGAAGAAAATTAAATAGGGATAAAAAGGAATATGCCTTCTTGTCAGCAGTACATGGCACATATACAAAAATTGACCATGTACTAGGACATAGAAATATTGTAAACAAATGCAGAAAAGCAGAAATAATAAATGTAACTTTTTCAGATCATAATGCAATAAAATTATAATTAACAAGGGTCCATGGAAAGGCAAGTTTAAAATTATTTGGAAAATAAATAATCTAATTCTTCAAAACTGGTGGGTCAAAAAAGAAATCATATAAACAATTATGGATTTCATTAAAGAGAATGACAATGAGGAGACAGCATATCAAAGTCACATAGATAAAAAATTCACTTGTAGGCATCTTATTTTAGGAAATACACTGATCAAGTTTCATACTTCTAGGTAATCACAGGTGTAGCCAAAAGAAGGAAACAAAATCTACCTCTTAGGGTTGTTTGAGTCGAGTAAGAAAATGCACATAAAACAATCTGCAAAAATCAAAAAGCCATATGAATGTTCATTATTATCATTATTATTTTGTAGAGATTTCTGTGTGGCCAATAGTTTGGAGAGATACCTCTGAGATCCTTCCAGATCTAAGATTCCATAATTCTTGATGTACAATCAGAAGAGAATGACCAGGAAGGTAAAAGGTAATATATTTATACTATATTAAAATTTGTTGAAGGAAATAGAGGTATTTATAGAAGCAAAATCTTTGGGAGTATAATAGCCCTACAGAAAGGATGCCAAGGGGTAAAGGGATTAGATTTCTATATTTGAAAAATGAGAATAGAAATAGAAGAAAATGAGTAAAATTTTGCAAAGATGTAGATTTGGATTCAACATAAAGGAAAATTTAATAACAGTTAATAATGTATGGAAATAGAATGGCCTGCTTTGTTTGATATTGAGTTCCTCATCCCTGGAGGTGCTACAAGACTAAATGGTCAAGGTCAAGGATGTAGATTCTGTATTTTATGTTGGGCAGAGTTCTGACCTCTGTTAACATGATATAGGGAATACTACATCAACCCCAGAATCATATACTATGTGGCCACCCTGGCGAAGTCAATGTCTCTGTCTCACCTCCTTGCCCCAGGCAACTCCCTAATACTACTGCAGGGTGAAAAATAATTGAATATCTGCACTTGTAAGGGAGATTTATTCACCAGAAGTTTCATACTCCAAGAAAATCACAGGTCCAACCAAAGAAGAAAATAGTACCTTATCTCCTGAGGCTGTTTGAGTCTCATATAAGATAATGTATATGAAATATTCCAGAAAATTCAAAGAGACATATGAAAGTGCATTGTTATCATTATTACATTTTAGAGATTATTGGGTATGGGTTAGGCTGGATAGATATTTCTGAGGTCCTTCCAAATCTGAGATTCTATGATTTCCTAGGCAAAAATCCCATACTTAAATAATTCTGTTAAAACAATGATATTAAAATAACAACAGTGACAATAGTGACAGTAAACATTTATTTAGGAATTATAAAATTAAGAAAGGACTTTAGATATATTAATTGACTTCATTATCTCCACATGTGAGAAATATACTACTTTATCCCCATTTTATAGATGAGGAAAATATTGCTCGACCAGAATAATGAGAGTAGGCTGAAAATATTAAATGAGTTTAGAGATGAAAAATTGAGATGGGTAGTAATATTAGGGGGAGGAGGAGCTTCCAACTAGCAATAGAATGATAAATTTTTTTCAGGCCCTGATGTATAGGCAAGATTTTTGTAAAGAGATAATGACTAATTCCTAGAGAGGAAAAAAATGTTTTTAAAATAGTTTTTCTAGATTACATGTCAGTTCAATTACTTAATATTTATTTTCTGATATTCCTCAGCCTATATTCTCTCTCTCCTTCGTCTCCCTCCTCAGGCAGGGCAGTATGATATAGGACAGGATATAGGTTATACATATATTACCACAAATATGTATTTCCATGTTTGATATGTTGTGAAAGAAGACACATGTTACTTACACTAGAGAAAAATTAATGGAGAAAATAAAATAATGAATGGTATGTTTCAATTTTTATTCAGACTGTGCATTTCTTCTATGGTGTTGGACAACCTTTTTTTTTTGTTACTTGGTCATAGGGAATAATCCTGGTGATATATTGCTGTAGACTTTTTGCTATTATTTTATTTAAGATTTTTGCATATGTAATTTTCTTTCTCCATTTTGGTCTTTCTGGCTTAGGAATCAGCACCTAATTTGTGTCATAAAAAGAATTTGGTAGGACTCTTTCTTTGCTTATTTTGCCAATAATTTGTATAGTTTGGGGATTAATTGTTCTTTAAATGTTTGATAGAATTTGCTCATGAATCCATCTGTCCCTGAAGATTTTTTTCTTGGAGAGTTCATTGAAGGCTTGTTCAGTTTCATTTTCTGAGATCAGATTATTTAAGCATCCTATTTCCTCCTTTGTTAATGTAGGCAATTTAAATTTTTCTAAATAGTCATCTATTTCACCTATATTATCAGATTTATTGTCATATAATTGGGCAAAATAGCTCTTAATTGTTTTAATTTCCTCATTAGAGGTGAAATCACGCTTTTTATTCTTGAACTGGTAATTTGATTCTTTTCTTTCTTTTTTTAAATCAAATTCACCAATGCTCTGTTTTATTTGTTTTTGTTTTTTTAGAACCAGCTGCATAGTCTTATTAATTAGTTCAATAGTTTTATTACTTTCAATTTATAAATTTCTCCTTTGAGTGTTAGGATTTCCAACTTAGTCTTTAATTATGGATTTTTCACCTGTTCTCTTTCTAGTTGCCTGCTCAGTTCATTGATATACTTTTTCTCTATTTTGTTGATATAAGTACTCAGGGATATAAATATTGCCCTGAGTAGTGCTTTGGCTACCATAAATTTCAGTATGTTGTCTCCTCATTGTCATTTTCTTCAATGAAATCAGCAATTTTTCTATGATTTGTTCTTTGATCTACCCATTTTGAAGAATTAGATTATTTAGTTTCTAATTAATTTTAATTAGCCTTTCCATGAACCCTTATTGATAATTTTTATTGAATCATGATCTGAAAAAGTTGCATTTATTATTTCTGCTTTTCTGTATTTGGTTTTGAAGTTTTTATGCCCTAGTACCTGGTCAGCTTTTGTATATGTATCATCTATTTCATTCACTTCCTTTCTTTCTTTCATATTTATTTTATTGGTTAGATTTATCTAATTCTGATAAAGGAAGGTTAAAGTTCCCCAGTAGTATAGTATTACAATTTCTTCCTTAAACTCCTTTAGTTTCTCCTTTAAATATCTGGATGCTATACCATTTGGTGCATATAGGTTAAGTGCTGATATTTCTTCATTGTCTATACCACCTTAAGTAAAGATATAATTACCTTCCTTATCTGTTTTAATCAGATCTAGTTTTGCTTTAGCTTTTTTCCATGTGACATAATTTAGCCCATTTTACTTCTCTCTTCCCATTTCTCTTAGTGAAATTCACTTTTCACCTCTAGATTTTTTTTTACTATTTTTTATTTTAACATTAATTTCTTTTTAAATTTTGAGTTCCAAAAGTACTTGATATACTTATAATGTGCTCAGAGTTCTATCTCTGGAGGGGGATAGCACTTTTTCTTCATGTCTCCTTTGTAATTGTCTTAGATCATGGTACTGATCAGTGTAGCCACATCTTTCACAGTTTATCATCATAATATTATTTCTCTTACTGTGCATGATGACCTCCTGGTTCTTCTCTCTTCATCATGCATTGGTTCATAGCAGTGTTTCCCTGTGTTTTTTCCCCCTTGAAACCATCCCCTTCATCAATTTTTGTTGCAATTTTTCTTTTTAATATGTTTTATTTTATTTTTATTAATAAAATTTATCACTTGTCCCTGCCCTCCTCCCCCGTCCTTCATCACAGAAAGCATCATTAGAGCATTTTTCACATATCTATGTATGGCTTTGATTTCTTCATCTAAAAATTGTCTGTTCATATCTTTTTATCTGTAGTCAAATGGAGGATGGCTCTTATTTTTATGAATTTGACTAAGTTTGCTATATATTTTAGATATGAGACTTCAATCTGAGAGGCTACAAAGTCCTTCTTCCCAATTTTTTTTTGTTTTCCTTCTAATTATGGCAAACTTTGTACAAACCTTTTTCAATTTATTGTACTCAAAATTATCCATTTTCCATTTCACAGTGCTCTCCATCTCTTGTTGGTGCATAAATTCCTCATTTATAAATCTGGTAAGTAATATATCCTCTGTTCTAATTCATTTATATCTCCTTCTATATCTAGGTCATGTATCCATTCTGATCTTATCTGAGTGATTGCATAAGATATAGGCCTATATCTAGTTTCTTCCAAATTACTTTCCAGTTGTCCCCCAAATTTTACCCAACAGTGGTTTCTTATCCCAAATATCTATATCTATGCTTTTATCAAATACAAGGTTACTATAATCTTATATCCATCATCATTTCTTAAACCACAACAGTATTTCATCAAAATCATATGTCCCAACATGTTCAGTCATTCCCAAATTCATGAGCATTCTCTCAATTTCTATTTTTCCCTACTACTAAAAAAACTGCTATAAATAAATAAATATGCTATATACATAGGCCCTTTTCCTTTCCCTTTGTTCTCTTTGGGGTACAAACCTAGTAATGGTATTGCTGACTCAAAGTATATGCACAGTTTTATAGCCTTGTGGGCATAGTTCTGAATTGTCCTCCAGAATGATCAAACTAGTTTGACAACTCCACCAACATTTTATTAGTGTACCTATTTTCCCTCATGGCTCTTCCAGTATTTGTCATTATTGTTAGGTATGAGGTGGAAGCTCAGAGTTCCTTTAATTTGTATTTCTCTTATCAAAAGTGATTTGGAGTATTTTTCATATAACTAGATAGCTTAGATTT
Organism: Gracilinanus agilis; assembly: GCF_016433145.1. Taxonomy (NCBI): domain Eukaryota; kingdom Metazoa; phylum Chordata; class Mammalia; order Didelphimorphia; family Didelphidae; genus Gracilinanus; species Gracilinanus agilis. Next base: position 549,944,306 of record NC_058131.1, on the reverse strand, counting down.
CTCCTGAAAATTTTCTGTTTATAACTTTAGACTATTTATCAACTGAGGAATGGCTTATTTTTTATTTGACTCAGTCCCCTATATATTTGAGAAATAAAGGCTATTTCCGAGAAATTTGCATTAACTTTTTTGATATTACTTCATTATTTTACCTTTTACCAATATGTTGTTTCTTTGATTATCATTTTTATAAGGTCTCATTGCTTTTGTTTTGTCTGAAATAATGATTGCTATCCTTATCTTTTTTTTTCTTTCAACTGAAACATAATGGATTCTACTCCATTCTTTTTTTTTTTAACTCTGTATGTGTCTTTTGGTTTCAAGTGTTTTACCAGTAAAGAACATATTGTTTTATTCTAGTTTCTGATCCCTTCTCCTCTCTGTTTCTATTTTATGAATGAGCTCATTCCATTCAGATTCAATTATGATTACTATGCATTTCCATTTATTCTATTTTCTTCTATTCATCCTTTTCTCTCTCTTTTTTATCCTGTTTTGCTTCCGACTTCATTTTTTTTGTGTGTCCAAGGTCACACAGTAAGTTAGTGTCTGTTTATTAAAATCTTTCCCATCTAGTGTTTATTTCTTCTTTCCCATTCTATTATTCTGCTTCTCTGAAAAGAATAGCAGGCATGAGGAAGGGGGTTGGGGAATATGGAGGATGGGGCTCAACTCCCAGGACACCCCAGTCTTCCATGGCTCAGCCCCTACCTCTCGGGTTAAATCAGGGATCAGGAGGGAAGGTTCCTCACAGGGTGGAAACCACTTTCTTCTGGCTTCAAGTCTTTGTGGAACTGGTGACCATCAGAAATACCAGAGCCCCCAAATCAGATTTACTGGGGTTTTCTCCCTTCAGGGCAGGCCAGGGGATAGAATTCCCTGGGACTTATGTGCAGCAATTGAGGGCAAATCCAGGTAAGGGTAAAGGAATAACCAGAGGGGATAACTTACAATGGTCCCAGGGCTGAAAGGTTGAGACCTTCCCCCCTACACACACACATACACAGAGACCAGTGACACAGCTGTGGGTGCCTCTTAGCCTAGGGGAGGACTGTGGAGCTTGAACAAGGAGTTAAAAGATAAGGCTATGAATTTCCCTGTTGGCTTCTGAGAACCATGGGAAATTATTGCCTTTGCTAGGATTCCATGTTGAATCACTCCCATAGTTTGAAAGATGGAAAGGACTTTCAAAGTCATCTAGTCTATCCCATTTTATAGACAGTAAATGACTTCCCAATTTTCCTGAGCACACACATAAATGGGAGAGTCAGGATTTCAACCAAGTATCTCTTTGCTATACACAATTCTGCCTTCCTTTTAAAAAATCTTGCTGGAGATGAGTGGGCACCACCTTCCTCTTCCTCAACAAAACTCTATTAAAATTGGGCTCAAAATATGTCAAATTTCTCAAGTAGTAGAACTAATGAGGGATGAGGGAGGGGAGGAGGAATACTCTCACAGCAAACAAGAGACAGATTTAACTTCCCCGCTCTGTGATTGGAGCAGGGATGGGCAGAAATCAAACCCTAGAAGTGGCCTTAATTCCCATTCTGAGTTCCAGTTTGGTGATGAGTTCCTACTGTGGCATTCACCAACCAAATGGTTCTCTCCCTTCTAGGTCTTGCTTTTACCAAGGGTAGGGCAGGGGTAGAGACTGCATAGGGACTCTGGGTCTGGCCATCCCTGGGGAGGTTTCTGAAGGATAAAAATGTCTCTTGGCTTCTCTCATCTTTCTTGGACTTCTGGCTGTCTGTGTGCAGCCACAAGACCAAAGGACAGGTTATCTGTTTGGTGAGGAGAAACAGGAGTGACCAAGTTGCCATCCTGGGCTTCAATAACTGAGTGTGCTGAGGCTGGAATGTGGCAGGGGAAGGCTGGGTTATGGATGGCTTGGTCTAGAATTCTATCCTGGGGCAGGAGAGAAGAGATTTGTTTCTGTGTTAGTGTGTCTCTTTTTCTCCATGTCAGTCTTTCTCTCTGTGTCTCAGTATCTTGGAAAATTAGCACCTCTCTCTCTTTCTCTCTCTCTTTCTCTCTCTCTCTCTCTGTCTCTCTCTCTCTCTCTCTCTCTCTCTCTCTCTCTCTCTCTCTCTTTCTCTCTCTCT
>NC_058131.1:549940309-549942152 GCF_016433145.1 Gracilinanus agilis | reverse complement strand
TGTGTGTGTGTGTGTGTGTGTGTGTGTCTATCTCTATAGGTGTGTGTGCCCCCAAGGGCCAGCCTTGGCCTGATGGTCTTGGCCAGGAAGTAAGTAAGAGGTCTCTGGGTGAGTGGAGGTCTCCTCGGAAAAGGTGTCCAGCAGGCTCAGACAAGTGCTACTTAAACTTGTGGATGTAGTACCTGGTAACGTAGCTGATGATGAAGATGACCCAGAACAGAACGATTCCACCTACCACCTTCATTGCAATGCCCAGCTTCCTGGTGCATAGTTTATTGTAGACCCGCTCACAGCCCGAGCTCTCCAGGGTCGACACACTTATGCTGACCTCATCCTGGCTGTTGTTCCATCTGCTGTACTGGACGGCGCTCTCCTAGGGTTCCATCTTTCCAAGGTGAGAGTCAGTGAGAAAGGGCAGACCTGTGGCGATTGCTGCAGCATCCACCAGGAGGTGGTGGCTCCCACTTTGGGTATCACTGATCTAGATGCTCCTCTGCATATATTTTCTATCTACCCATGTCCTTTTCTCTGTAGAATGGAAGCTTCTAGAGGATAGAACCTTTTCGTCATGTATCACCAGTGTTCAAATTTTAGATAGTATAGGGTCAGTGTAAAATAGTTATAAATGTTCAAATAGAATTGTTTGAAAGAATGTTAGGTAGACATTGTATAGAGTAGGTTAGTTAGAAATGAAAACTAATGGACTAACACATTAACTATAGTATAAGATTTACTGACAGACTAATGTTTCTAACTATAGATTAGGGAATAGAAAATGTTAGAGTTTAATATGAGTTAGGAATGTTGTTTGAAGTTAGTATTAGAAATATAGACAGAGTTATTGCAAATTTCTTTGTTTTAAGGTTAGGAAACAACATAGATGATTGTTCTTAAATGTTATGATAATGTTCATATGTTATGTTTATGTTCAACTGATGTGTTCATGGAATGATGTATGCAAATCCCACACTTTCCCACAGAGAAACCTCTCCTAAACCCTTGTCATTAGCTTTAGGCTAGTTAGTTAGTTAAGACATTAGATAAGGTAGGATTTATTATTTTTGGGGAAAGGGATAGTTAATGGGATAGGAACACATAGTTAAGATTAGAATAGTGTAGAGATCATCCACGGACAAGAACAGCTGGAAATTTACAGGTTGAAATTTCCAAAAACAAAACAGCATTCATGTTATATTGAGTCTCTGGGAGCTTGAAGTTCACTTTTGATTGACAGATAAGTCAGTTGGATAGAATGTTCCCAGAGAGGCATGTGGGACTCAGGAGAGAGCAGTTGAGAACCCTGACAGAGGTTCTTGTGTCTTTTATCTGTCCCTGAGGCTAGAGATCAGTGTGGATCCTGGTCTTTGGAGATAAGAGACTTGCAAACACTACCCTGCAAACACTACCATTATCAATCTGTACTTGACCACCATCTCTGTGTCTACTGCCCCTAGATATTAGAAGTTTCATCATCTTAGCTATCCAGGCTTCCCAGGGCCTGGGAGGGATCTGGGAAGTGGTCAGGAGATGAAGAAGAGGGGGGAAAGGGTGGATATCTCAACTGATAAGGCTTAAGATCTACAGAAGAAGAAGCTGAAGATTTCACAGCAGTTTGCCTGCTCTGGTGTAGCCCTGGCCAGGCTGTACCAGAGAGAAGCTATCATCTTGATTACTTCATTTGCCTGCAGTTAGAGATTCATTAGTATCAACTTAAAGTAGAGTCTCCTAATACCTCAATCCTTTACCATTATCCTTCTTACCAAATATATTCAAGTTTAAAGTACCTTCCTGAATTGGTTTCCAAAGCTTATTTGGGAAGGGAGTCACGCAGTCAGATTACCAA
>NC_058131.1:549913154-549930605 GCF_016433145.1 Gracilinanus agilis | reverse complement strand
CCCATTAGTTGCCTTGGGCCTGAAAAATGCCACACTTTGACCTTTTGTTACCTCTGTCACTCCAAAATTAGATTTGAGGAGTTTTTTAAGGTTGTTTGGAAGAGGATGTTGAATTCACCTGGGTAGAACTACCTTTAATCTCTTAGCCCAGATCTTCACTTTAGAAAAATTGTTTTTACAGCTGAATAGAGGATGGAATGGATGGGGTAGGGATTTGATCTAATAATGGTCTAATAATAAACCAATTACAAGACTATCACAATAGACCAAGCAATGGGTGAAAAGGACATAAAGTAGAGTGGGAATTAAGTGATTGTAGAGAAAGAACATAGCGACCTCTGAAGTAGATATTAATATTATCTTCATTTTATAGTTGAAAAAACAGAAAGTCATGGGTTAAACTACTTGCTTAGGGCCACACAGCAAGTAAGCTGTCTGAGGCTATATTTATATTCAGGTCTTCCTGACTCCATGCTTAGAGATATAGTTGCTATACCTCCTAGACTCCTCACTATAAACTTATTGTGATCATGTCCTTTTCTCTCTCTGCCTCCTATAAGTGTTAGCTTTAACTCCTATAGCAATACAGATTAAATCTACTCCCTGTCCCACCTGGAAGCTCTTTGGACAGCTATCTTTGAAGACAGCCTTCATATCCTCCTACTATGCCTTTCTTTTCATACCCAGTTGTTTCAATTATTTCCTATGGCATAATTTCTAATCTACCCATCAGCTTTTTGGAAATGCTGCAACATTCCAGTTTTCAAAGAGCATCTTTAAATATGATTCTAGGCCTGAGTACAATGCTCTAATATTAGCTATTTTTCATATAAATCATAGTATTGGTTCACATTGGGGTTATTTTAACTGAAGTGGCCAGGTCCTTTTTTCATATGAACTGCTGTCAAGACAGATTACCTTCAACCTGAATTTGTGCAATTGATTTTTTTAAAATACCTAAATGCAGGAATTTATATCTCTCTATTAGATCTTAACTTATTGATTTTTATCCATTTTCAAGCCAGTCGAACTAATTTTGAATCTTGATTCTGTTATCTATCATTTTAGCTAACCTTTTAAACATTGCTTTCATTATGGTATTTCCTGTATTCCCTGCTCAAACGGCTCCAAGGACCCCTCATTTCCTACCAGGCTACAATACTTCAAGGATCCATGCTGGCTTCATTGTGTATTCTTTCCACTAACATCAACCATCACCCCTTCTCTGTCCTTTTTATGTTATTAGCCTTAAACTTTTTTGTGTCATCCAAAGAATGTTGTTAGATGCATGACATATAATACATACAACTACAAAGGAAATTATTTCTATTGAAATACAGTTATAAAATATTTTTAGGAGCAATTTCATACCCCCCAGGTTAAGATCCAATGCCTTTGTGTTTGTTTTTCATCATCTCTTACCTAGATTATTGTGATAGCCTCTTAATTAGTCTCCCTGTCTCAAGTCTCTCCCCAATTCAGACCATTATCCATATAGCTGCCATAATGATTTGCTTTAACCATAGATATGATTCTATCACTCTCTGATTCAGTAAACTTCTTTGACTCTATTTAGCTTTCATGATCTTCAAATACAAACTCCATTTATTTTTTTTTAAATCATTCACTTCTCTCTTAGAATTAATACTAAGTATTGGTTCCAAGGCAAAAGAATAGTAAGGGCTAAGCAACGGGAGTCAAATGACTTATTAGGTTTTCATAACCAGAAAAAGTCTGAGGTCAGATTTGAACCGTTGAACCTTCCATCTTCAGACTAAACTCTTTATCTACTAAACCTCCTAATTGCCCCCTCCATCTTGTTTTTTTCTTTTCTTTTTTCTTTCTTTTTTTTTTTTTTTTTTACATTTTTAAACCCTTGTACTTCGGTGTATTGTCTCATAGGTGGAAGAGTGGTAAGGGTGGGCAATGGGGGTCAAGTGACTTGCCCAGGGTCACACAGCTGGGAAGTGTCTGAGGTCAGATTTGAACCTAGGACCTCCCATCTCTAGGCCTGACTCTCAATCTACTGAGCTACCCAGCTGCCCCTTCCATCTTGTTTTTAAAGCCCTTTATAACCTGGCTTTAACTACCTTTCCAGCTTCTGTATGCTGTACCATCATTCCTACCAATATATACTGGTATTTAACCAAATTGCCCCTCTCTGTTTCTCACTCAAAAAATCCCATCTCTATGCCTTTAAACTAGTTATTCTCCAATACCTGGAATGCACCCAGCACTTAATCTTCAGTCTTTGCTCAAAGAATCCCTTTCTTCTTTCTAAATGCACCTCAAGTATTGCTTTTAAATGAAGCCTTTCCTGATGCCCCCAGCTGCTAGCACCCTCCTTAACAAATTACCTTATAACTATTTTGTTTTATTTGTTAATATTCTCTCTTTTCATATATATATATATGTATATATATATACACACACACACACAAATATATGTATGTCTATATAATTATACACATACACGTGTATATTTGTCATCTACTCCTCATTCCCATCAGAATGCCAGTTTCTAGTGAATAGAGATTGTTTTATTCATTGTATTTGTACAACCAGCACTTAATACAATGCCTAAACATAGTAGGCACCTCACAAAATGATTGATTGCTGTGGCTGAAAAATTCATCATCGTCTAGTCAACCTAGCAATGAATCTCTCTGAAGTTAGCTAAGCTGGTCCTCAGATACCAGACATACAAATCATTGCCTGGCTTGCATTTGATTTCCTGTTGTAATCAGTGCCAAATCCTCTGCCTGTTTTTTCAAGACAGTCTATAAAACTCACCCACCCTGGAGATGCAAACTTTTTTCTCCTCCATTCATTCATAACCTTATCTTCTAACACACTCAGCTCAGTTTCCTCGTTGTTCCACAATGTCATTCTCACCCTCAGGATTTTGCTGATAAGAGTTAACTTCATTTGGTCTTCTCATTTTTCACCCTATTTTTTCATCTTCTTTATCCCTTGAGACTTAACTGATTATTCTAGTCTTCATTGATGCCTTCCTAGAGAAGTTCTGGTAAAGCCCCCAAATGTATCCTTTGGTTATGGTTTTAGGGTGGGCTATCTAGAGATTATGAATATTTTGATAATAGGGTGATACAGGACAGTGGGAATATGACTGGCTCTGGAATCAGAAGATCAGGTCTCAAATCCCTCTTCTAGGATGCTTAATATCCCATTGGGCAAGTCACTCATCCTGCTTGGGCTTCAGTTTTTAAAATGGTGAGGGGTTTGGGATATGTGGCTTTTAAATGTATTGTAAATACATGAATTCTAGATGTATTGTCAGAACGACTGTAATTCTTTTTGGTTTTGTATCTCCATTGGCTACTAATGTTCCTATCACATAACCTAATATAAAATCTTACTGAACAAATGAATGTATAAATGGGTGCACATTTCTGATGGATTCTCATGCTCAGCATATGCCAAACCAGGTACATAAACAAGGATTGTCGACCCAATCCTGAGTGGAAACAAACTAGAGCAGGAAGCATATACAAGTGAACCAGTGTGTTGTAGGTGATCACAGATTATTAAATCCAACATTGCAGCAGGCAGGGGAAAACCAGGGTGATTTTGTGGCTCAGAATTAGATACTTGTTAGCAGTGTGACTGCAAGCAAGTCACTCATTCTTTGTCTGCCTCTGTTTCCTCAATTATAAAATGCGGACCAAAAATAGATTATAAAAGTGGACCATTATGTCACAGGATTGTTAAAAAGATCAAAAGAGAGAATATTTTAAAAGGATGTTGCGCAGTGCCGAGCACTTAGCAGGCATTTGATAAATGCTTGTTCTTTTCCATCTTCCTTATATTTTGATATTTCTGTCCCTAGCATTTGACAAAGTGCCAATCACATAGTAGATGACTGAAAAATGTTTATTGGATGAATGAATAATGAGTGGTCAGTCTGGGGTACCCTGAATTTTCATTGTACCACACATTTAAATGCTTAAAAAGAAGCCTGAATTACTAAACTGATGAGACTAAGGCAAAAGAGGTTAGATATCACAGACATTTAATAAAACAGACTAAATATAAGTAATTCTTAATGTAGGACATTTAATAGAGAGTTAGATGTCAATATATGCTTTGGAAATGCATACATGCAAACACATAAAGCTTATTCCATTTGCTAATGGCTTCAACATCATTCAGAATGCTACACCCAAGTACCACATGTAGAGCCTAAAGAATCCCTGGAGATTGATTCCATAAAACCAGAAAATATAAATCTGTCACCACACACTGTCTAATTTTTCTCCCTTATGTTTCATTCTATTTAAAGGGAAATTGTCCCCATTTGCCCTACCCTGGCACTGTGAAAGGAATAATACCAGAAAGTTTTATTCAAACAACAAAAACTCTAAAAATATCATAAATTATAGGCAATATAAAAACAAAAGCACAAGAGTCCAGCTGGTCATAGTGTTTATCTTCACATCATGAAAGTAGAAAAATGATTCTTGTCACACATTAGGAAAATGATCTTACTAATTTCTGGTTGTAAAATCAGTGGGGAACTCATTCTTTGATTATGAAGTAGCCCAAGGTCCTTCCAATTAGCCAAATGTATTTTAACCACAATAATAGCTATTTTATGTATGTATTTGTGTGTGAGGGAAGGGGAAAGAGAGACAGACAGACAGATAGACAGAAAGACAGACAGACAGAGGCAAAGAGGCAGAGAGAGGAAAAACAGAGAGAAAGAGGGGATTGCTCTGGATATGGTGTTGTGGTCAAATAACTGTCTAGCTATACAAGGCAGTCAAAAGAACAGGATAGTGGAAACTACTCTCTTCTGTTTATCTCTGCCAAATAAAGCTGGTATGCAGCAAGCCCTTGAAAAATCAGTTAAGTGAGATAACCTTATGGTAAAAGCCATTCTTTTCCTGATGCTAAAGGGCAACTTTCCTCAAATCCCTGACTTTTCCCAGTAACCCATTCACAGAAATAACAGTGTCACCAAATTCTTTGGCAGACACAGCTATTCAAAATGAACTCAGAGGAAGCCTAATTTAGGAAACAATACCTAAGATTTATGTAGTGGCTTGGTTTGGAGCAGTTCAAATCATCTAACATATTACCTCATTCATCATAACATTTTTTATTAGGAAAAAGGAGTCTTAGGGTAGCATATGAATACAGAAACATCCTTCCAAACAGATGAAGTAAGTACACACATTCGAGCTTCCCCATATTCTTGCTTAAATATATTTCCGGCAATTTTATCTTAAATATCAAGTTTCAATACCACAATGTCAAAGAACTGAGCAAGCCTCTTCTTCAGTTTTTTTTCCAGAACTCATATTTCTCTTCTCTTCCCTGAATTCTGTATGTCAGCTGAACATTTTTTTGCAATGTTGATTTAAAATGTCCTAAGAAGGAAAACAAAACAAAACAAAACAAAAGCACATTCCCTGCTCTAGGTATCTAGAATACCTATACTTTCTAGAATATCAACACTTCTATCCTCATTTTCTGAGATCTATTTTTACCTATAATTTGAGCTTTTTAATTGCCAAGATTTCAAAGTCCTCCTAAGTTATTTCCTTAGTTTCTTCTTATTGAGTGCCTTAGGCATCCTTGCCTCTCTTCATTTTCTCATGTGTTTCTCTAGGAACTGAAACATCATACGTAATTTAACTATTGCCTGATAACTAGGAGTCATTAGAAACATTAGTTACTCTTTGTATGATAATGCAGTAATATCATTGGAGATATTTAAGCGTGTTTGGTTGTTTGTCACTAAACTAAGTGGACCAGAATTGATGTGAATTTAATGTTTAATTTGGGGTTTATTTTATCCTTCCTCCTCATTGTTAAGCCATCAGTTATAGTTTCTCACCAATATCTCTTGCTACTAGGTACTGAAAGCTTCTATCATTACTCAAATCTATTATGTATGCTGGAAAAATCAAATAAACAATCTTACTAGAACTGTGTGAAAAGAGAATCTGCAGAGTAGACTGAGTGGGGTTCCTTCCAAAAGAGTAACATTTTTTTGTTTGTTTTGTTTTAAGGCTGTATGGCAGTTATTTCCCTTTTCAGAGACCTTTTTGATATGGTCTGGAATCTCTAGGGATGTATTCTGATAGTTTGTATTGTTAGAAGTCAAACTGCAGATAAGTATATTTCCCATGAACAGTAGTTTTTCATGTTGAACAAACTTTATCTTCATATCTTTCCCTGAATGTTAAGTTAATAGATTTTTATTCAAATTAGCTTTGTTCCTACTATTCCTCAAGTCTCCCTACTTTTTCTCAGGATAGGGATTCTTGAGATTTTTCTGTGTCATCAATCCACCTAAATGTCTAGTGAAGTCTATAGACTCCTCAGAATAAAGTTTTTAAATTCATTAAATAAAATATGTAAGACTATAAAAGAAATTAATTATATAGAGATATAGTCCTCCAAATATTTTTAAAAAGAAAAGCCAAGTCCTACATGTTACTTATAGCTTATAAGTCTCATCATCTTAGCAACCTCAAGATAGATTTAAAATGTGGGAGTTTTAAAAGATAATCCCTAATCTTTACCTTTTAGATAGAAAATATGTGGCCTTCTGAAGTTAATTCAGGGCAAAGAATTAAAGTATAACTGGAATGTAAGGGCTGAAACTTTCAGTATACATATCCTTAATGTTACTTGAAAAATTCTCCTGTTACTACCTGCTGTCTGCTAACTCTTACTCACCTGACTACTGCTAGTTTCAAAAGCAGAATCCAACTTGAATTTCCCCAGGGGGAGTATGAATCTCTCCTGTACACATTATATTTCACAAAGGCAAGACTAAATCTCTAAAATTTCTCATACTAGAAAGGGTAGAGATGATATTAAGAGAGTACCCAATCCTCTTCTCCACTAGTCTAAGCAAATTTAATCTATACACAAAGTCTGTCACTATTATAAATTTTTTCAAGGAATTTAAAATTTGTTAAAGGGTATCAGGAACTATAAGCCTTTTGACTCTAGATATACTTTAAAGTCAATCGACACACATTTATTAAGCATTTACAATGTGCTTGGCACTATAAGTTCTCAGGATATAAAGAAAAGAGAGGGCACTTTCTAAAGTCTACACCAGTGGTTCCCAAACTTTTTTGGCCTACCGCCCCCTTTCCAGAAAAAATATTACTTAGCACCCTATGGAAATTATGAAACTATTTATTGAACTCAGAATAGAATATAATACAAAAAAAGTGTGGCCATCACCGCTTCGCTGGTTTGCTGCAGCACCCACCAGGGGGCAGCAGCACCCACTTTGGGAATCATTGATCTACACTCTAAAATATAGGTAAAGTGTAAATATCTAGGTATGTATGAGAAATATATGGAGAATATTAGGATAACCTGAAAAGGGAATGCATTAGTAGCTGGGGGAGATCAGGAAAGAGAAGGTGAAATTGGAACTGAGTTTTGAAGAAACCAAGACAGAGGTGAGGGAGCAGAACATTCTAAAGGGGACAGGTAGGACAAAAGTATGGAGATGGCAGGTGTGTTTGTTTGTTCCAGAAATTCCCAATAGGACAGTATATACCATGTAAAGAGTAGTAAGGAGTAAAGAGAGGAAATAGTTGTGGATTTGTTTGTTTGTGTTAATATTAGTAGGGATGCAGTTTTTGCTAACCTTGTCACAGACTATTCATAGTCAATTCCATTAGTTCTTTTTTCATACTCAAAGATGTTGGGCAGATCAAAACTGTGGCCAAGAACAGAAAGACTGCTGTTGAGAAATCTCATAATCCAAGGGCACTTACCTAATTCCATACAAAGGGAAAGACAGTGGAGGAAGACACATTCATCAACTCCTTGTTCTTTTTCTTCTCCAAGCATAAATTCAGCATGTGATAAGGGATTATTTATACACCAGGAATAACCTCCTTTCCCCTTGTTTTTTTGTTTTTGTTTTTTGTTTTTTTTCAGACTGACTAAGACAGCCTCAGCATGGGACAATGCTTGGTGTACTCCTTGGAAATTATTGACTACAGCTGCTGCCTTCCTGTAGTTCAGCTGCTCTCCCTTTCTTAATAATACTAAGAAAATAAATACTTCCTAGAAGTTATATTTCCAGGCTGTATAAACTTCAGGTCAGCTCTTTGTAAAGCAATGACATTAAGAAAGAATTTTTCTGAACTTGATCAAAAAGATGCCATGGCCACACACTCAGTCCCCCTTTATTCCTTTAAATTCTTGAATATCTTGTGTTTTTCCTCACCCCTACATTTCTTTTTACAATGGAGAATATTTGGAAGTTTAACTGAATTTTAGGTTAAGGTATTTAAATGGAGGCAGAGAAAATCAAAGAATAATTTCTCCTTAGAAGCCAACGAAAATAGCTTAGTGAATAACCTTCCTTCCTCTGACAATACAGTTGGGTTCTATCTTTTATAATGAATGATCATTATTTGGATAGGGAACTGTGAACGTATTTATTCAGGATTAGTTATTGTAATTTTTTTCTAATATTCTACACAACAAAGTTCTGTTTCTATGGACCATATGCTGAACAGAGAAAAAAATTCTGTTCACCAGAACCTTTCTTTCCATTGTAATTGTTGTCAAGGGATTTGACCTTTATTAAATTCAGACAAAAAGCTCAAGTTAAAAATTGTCTGATGAGCAAACTCCATTCCAGAGCTACTTCTTTCTAGTTTCCAGTAGTTACACTTTTCTTCTCACCTTTCTGTAGATTTACTCATTATTTTTGTCAACATTATTTCTCCATTACTATGATGAGTTATTCTTCAGTCCTTTTTTTGATTATTTCTGTTTGTTGGTTCTGCAGTGAAGGTGATAGCAAGGAGTGGATAATCTATTTTCTTTTCAATCACTTCACATTTACTTTTATTGACATCAGACTCTAATTTCAGTGTCCTTCTTGGTAACCATGACTGTAATAAACATATAAGCTACATTTTGGATCTGGGGGCACACTTTCTTCTCTTTATTATCTATATATTACATTGACCTTAACAATCACCCCAATTTTGCAAGAGTTAATTAGAACCTTTATCAAAGCTTCCTACCTTGATTTTCAAGACTTATTTTTTCTAAAAAGGCAATTTTTTCACATTTCTTACAAACATAGACTACATCATTATAGTCACACTATTGACTGAGAGGTTATCATTTGATGAGTATAAAAAAGCTTTTTTATCTATAAAGAACAAAATGGTAGGTTAAAGTCAGTCAATAAGCAATTTTTAAGTACTTATTATGTTTCAGAGATCATATTAAGAACTGGGGATTCAAAGAAAGGCAAACATATTGTCCTAAACCTCAAGAAACTCACTTTCCAATTAGGAAAATAACAAGCAAATAAAAAGGTATATACATTATATAAATAGAGTGAATGAAATGTAGTTATGGATAGAAGGTAATGACAGAGAAAGGGACCAAGAAAGACCTCCAGTCTTGGTGAAGGATTTGAGCTGAGTCTTGGGGAGAAAAATAAGGAAACCAGGAGATAGAGGTAGGGAGAGAGAGAGAACATTGCTACAATTTTTTATTTATAAGAAACCCACTTGAAACAGAGAGAAACTCAGAGTAAAAATAGGGGACTAGACCAGTCTTTATTATATTTCAGCTGAGGTAAAATAAAGAAAGGGTAGTAATCATGATCTCAGACCTCAAACATAGCAAAACAAAAAAGAAATCTAATTTAAAGAGATATACAGGGAACCTCTATTTGGCTAAAAGCTAACATAGAAAATGAAATATCAATATTAAGCACATATGCACCAAATGGTGTTGTATACAATTTCTTAAAGGAAAATGTTAAATGAGTTATAATAGGAAAGAGACAGTAAAACAAAGTAGTTGAGGACCTTAACTTTTCCTACTCAGTGGTTCCCAAGCCAAGATGGCAGAGTAGAATCAGGGAAATTCAAAACCACCATGGGAATCCTCTCCAACCAATCTTAAAATAATGCCACAAAATGTATTCAGGAGTGCAAGAACCAACAAGGAGACAGAGTTAAGCAACTTTTAGGAAGAGAAAAACCCAAAAGGGAGGCAGAGAACATCTGGGGCAGTGGAGTGAGAAAGAAGCACAGCCAGTGGGAGGCTATAGCAAGGAGTGAAGAGGAAGATAAGAACAAGTTGTATGCCCTCACCCCACATCTGCTGTTGAGGTTCTGTACCTGAGCTCAAGGCAATATCTAGAACTTGAGACCCTACCTGAGTTGATAGAGGAACAAACCAACACAACTCTTGAGGCAAGCAAACCTGCAGTAGGGTCTGGAATTCCAGCCCAGGGCAGTCTATGCTGCTCAGTCTGATCTGGGTGGGCTCAAAGAAAGGCCAGGAGTCCCAGCCAGGGCCTGTGGTGAGGACATAGATCCCAGTTAGGAGTATTTGGTAGACTCAAAGCTGGGCCCCTGAATCTTTCATCAAAGGCTCAAGGGCAGAGCAGACTGCTGTGTGCATGGCCTGATCAAGCCCAGAGCTAGACCAAAAGCTTTACATAAGCCTGAGGCAAGTTTTTAAACTATCAAAATCTCAAGGGTTAATTAAATCAACAGTGGGAGGTGGCTCTCAAAACCACCCTTCAGGCCATCATCTTGGAAGAACTGAAACTGGCAGAAACGCATAAATAAAGCTCAGGGTAACATTAAGGAAGGACTGAAGCTTAGAGGGTACCAAAAACCTCACAGAGAACAGAGACTACCTATAAAAATGAAGGAAAAATGAGCAGACAAAAAAATACCTAAATATAGAGATTTTTATGAAGACAAAAAACAAGGAACAGACACAGAAGGGGACAGTGAAAGCAAAGAGACCACATACAAAGCCCAAAAGAAAAATATGAATTGGACACAAATTCTGGGAGAGCTCAAAGAATATTTTTAAAAGCAATTAAGAGAGACAGAAGAAAATGGGGAAGAGAAATAAAAGCAAAGAAAGAAGAAATGGACCAAACGAAAAAGAAGGTGCAAAAGCTGATGGAGGGAAATCATTCCCTAATAATTAGAATTGGGCAACTAGAAGCTAATTGTTTCATGAAACGGCAAGAAGCAATGAAACAAAATCAAAAGAATGCAAAGAAAAAGAGAAGAAAACATGAAATAGCTCATTAAAAAAAACTGACATGGAAAAATAGATCCAGGAGAGATATTTTAAGAATTATTGTACTACCTGAAAGTCATGATAAAAAAAAAAAAAAACAACAACCCAAAACTTGAACATAATAATACAAGAAATTATCTCAAAAGTCACATCCAGAGAAAGAACTATGGAAACAGAAATGCACTAGAAAAATATATAATCCATCATGTAGTATGATAGTGATATGATTAGGGCTTTGATGTTAAATGATCACTCTACTGTAAATATGAATGACATGGATATAGGTTTTGAACAATGATACATGTTTAACAAAAAATTTGAAGTCTAAATATGAGACCCAAGAGCAGCCTAAAAAGGTAAATAAGAAAGAGAAATTTTAGGGGACTCAATAAGGTTAAACTGTATGTATTCCTACAAGGAAAGAGAATATCTATTAAGTCCTAAACATTTTTCTTTGTAGTAGAGCAGGTAGAAGGAATATAATTAGATGGAGGGTGGGGAAGTAAGCTGATTATGAGGATATGCAAAAAAAAATCAAGCGGTGAAAAAGAGTATTTTAAGAAGAGAAAAGGGATGGAAGAGATGGAATGGGCTAAATTATATTAACATATAGAGATAGAAAAAATTATTACAGTAGAGGGAAGGATGAGTGTGGTGACCATCAATGCTTAAACATTACTCTTATCATAACTGGCTCAGAGAAGGAATAACAACCATACTCAATGGGGTATAGAACTATATCTTACCCTACAGAGAAGTAGAAGGGGAATAAAAAATGGAAAGGGGCCATAACTGAGGGAGGTGGAATTGGGGAGGGTGATAAAAAGAAAAACACTGGTGAGGAGGAACAGAGTGAAAGGAAAAAGAGTAGGATCAAAAGGGGGAAATAAGATGGAGGACAATACACAGTTAACAATCATAACTGTGAATGTGAAGAATGTGAACGGGATGGACTAACCCATAAAATGGAAGTAGATATCAGAGTGTATTAAAAACCATAATCCTATTATAAGTTGTTTACAAGAAACACATTTGAGACACAATGACACACACAGAGTAAAGGTAAAAGGCTGGAACAGAATTTATTATGCATCATCTGAAATAAAATAAGCAGGAGTAGCAATCGTAATCTTAGACTAAGATAAAGCAAAAATGAACTGCTTTATTTCTATAAGAGCTGGAAAAACCTGTAAGAACTGATGCAGAGTGAAATAAGCAAAACTAGGAGAACAATGTATACATTAACTGAAATACTGTGAGACATTCAAATGTGATTGACTCAACTACTAAAAGCAATGCAATGACCTAGGACAAAGCTGAGGGCCTTATGAGAAAGAATGTTACCTATGTCTGGAGAAAGAACTGTGGGAATAGAAATCCAGAAGAAAACATAATTATTACTTGTTCCTATATGTATATGTTTTGGGGTTTGTGTTTTTAAGAATTATTCTATTACAAAAATGAATTATATGGAAATAGAATTTGAGTGGTAATATATGTATAACCCAGTAAAATTGCTTGTCAGCTCTGGGAGGGGTGAGAATAAAGGGGAGAGAGACAACTAGAATCATGAAACAATGGGAAATTTTTTTAATAAAATAAAATAAAATACCCCAAAATCCTTTTCCTACTCTGAAATAAATAAATCTAACTAAAGAATATACAGGAAAGAAATTAAAAAGATGAATTGAATTTTAGACATGCTAAGTATGATAGACTTCTGAAGAAAACTTAATGGAAATAGAATATAATATACCTTTTACTCAGCTTTACATGGTACCTTTTTAATATTAACCATATATTAAGGCATTAAAAATCTTACAAACAAACATAGAGAAGCAGAAATATTAAGTACATCTTTTTTTTAGACTATAATGCAATAAAATCTAAAATAAAAATTTTTGGAAACTAAGTAATCTAATCCTAAAAAATGAATGAGCCAAAGTAGACATCACTGAAATAAAAAATAATTTCATTAAAGAGGATAACAACAATGAAAAAAAGTACCCAAATATATGGGATGCATCCAAAGCAGTAATTAGTGGAAAATTTATGTCTCTAAATGCTTACATGAGTAAAATAAACTATGAGCTTATCAATGAATTTAGAAAAGTAGGAAAAGAACAAATTAAAAATCCCCAATTAAATACCAAATTAGAAATACTGAATCTCAAAGAAGCAACTAATAAAATTGAAAGCAAAAACTTAAACTAATAAATAAGATTAGGATATTGTTGTATGAAAAAACAATAAAATTTATAAACTATTGGGTAATTTGATTTTAAAAAGAAATAAGAAAACCAAATTACCAGCCTCGAAAATGAAAAGGGTGAATACATAATCAATGAAGAGGAAATTAAAGCAATATTAGAAACTATTTTGACCATGTGCCAATAAATCTAACATACTATGTGAAGTAGACAAATATTTTTAAAAATACAAATTGCCAAGATTACTGAAAGAGGAAATAGAATACCTAAATAACCCCATCTCAGAAAAAATAGAGTGAACAAGCCATCAATAAGATCCCTATTAAAAAATCCTTAGGACCTGACAAATTCACAAGTGTATTCTACCAAACAGGAAAAAAAATTAATACCAACATTATATAAACTATTGAGGGGAAAATAGGCAAAGAATGAGTCCTATAAAATTCCTTTTACAGCATAAATGTTGGTGCTGATACCTACCGAATGTATGAAGAGCAAAATCATAGATAGAAAACTATCTAATTTTCCTAATGAATTCTGTTACAAATAGCAAAACAATTACAGTGGCATTACACAAAAATCATATACTATAGTAGAATTTATACCAGGAATTCAGAAATGGTTCAATATTAACAAAACTATTCACATCATTGAACTTATCAAACATTCCAATAAAAAGCAGATGATTATATGAATAGAAGTTGAAAAGCTTTTTACAAAATAAAACACTTATTCCTAATAAAAATACTATAAAGCTTTAGGAATGAATGAAACTTTCCTTAAAATGTAAGTAGCATCTATCTAAAACCATTGCTAAGCATGGTTCATAATGGATATCACTTAGAAGTCTTTTCTTTTCTTTTCCTTTTTAAATTTCAAATATTTTCCCAGAGTTACATGTTTCATGTTCTTTCCCTCTCCCCCAAACCCCACCTCCCATACCTCTGTAGCTGATGCACAATTCCACTGGGTTTTACATGTGTCATTTGTTAATTGGAATTTGGGAGATTCCATGTAAAAGTATATATATTTTCTATGGACACGTAGGAACTATCAAACTACATTTCCCGTGATCCAACGGATTTCCGGTTCCGGTTCTTTGGGTGTGGGGACACCTGCATCACCACACAGAGAACAGTTTAAAATGAGAGGAAATCCGAAAGTAAGCTCTCTTTAGCTACCCAGAGGCACGCAATAAGGAAGGTAAAATGCCTGAGGCAGGAGTTTTGAATTCTTACTGGCGCATGGTCTAATGATTTTACCAGCATGGCCATGGCTTTAATTAAACTACTAATTTTTATTATTATATCACTCCTCATCATTTTTAATCATAACACATTGATTAAGACATAATTCCATATTATTGATAGTTGGACTAGAGTTATCATTTAGCATCTACATCCCCAATAATATCCCCATCAGCCCATATGCTCAAGCAGTTGTTTTTCTTCTGTGTTTCCACTCCCACAGTTCTTTCTCTGAATGTGGCTAGTTTTCTTTATCATAAGCCCCTCAACCTTGCTCTGGATCCTTGCAATGCTGCTAATAGAGAAGTCTGTTATGTTCTATTGTACGACAGTGTATCAGTCTCTGTGTACAATGTTCTCCTGGATCTGCTCCTTTCACTCTGCATCAATTCCTGGAGGTCATTCAGTTCACATGGAATTCCTCCAGTTCTTTATTACTTAGACCACAATAGTATTCCATCACCAACAGATACCACAATTTGTTCAGTCATTCCAAATCGAAGGATATTCCCTCATTTTCCAATTTTATGCCAATACAAAGAGTGTGGCTATAAATATTTTTGTACAAGTCTTTTTCCTTATTATCTCTTTGGGGTATAAACCAAGCAGTGCTATGGCTGGATCAAAAGGCAGACAGTCTTTTAAAGCCCTTTGGACATAGTTCCAAATTGTTATTCAGAATATTTGGATCAATTCACAACTCCACCAGCAATACATTAATGTCCCAATTTTGCCACATCCCCTCCAACAATCACGTCTTTCCTTTGTTGTTATGTTAGCTAATCTGCTAGGTGTGAGGTGGTACCTCAGAGTTGTTTTGATTTGCATTTCTCTAATTATAAGAGATTTAGAACATTTTTTCATGTGTTTGTTAATAGTTTTGATTTTTTTATGTGAAAATTGCCTATTCATGTCCCACTGCAGGTCATGTAACTAGTTCTAATGAGATCAAGGGTGAAGCAAGGAGGCCCATTTTCACCTCAATTATTCAATATTGTTCTAGAAGTGCTAGATATTGAAATAAAAGGGAAAAAAGAAATCAAAGGAACTAAAAATGGGCAATGAAAAAACAAATTTTTCACTCTTTATAGATAATATGATGTATACTTAGAAAATCAACTAAAAATTAAAGCAACATTTAGCTAAATTGATGGATACAAAATAAAGCCATGTAAACCATCAACATTTCTGTATTTAATCAACAAAATGCAGCAGGGAGAGATTGAAAAAGAAATTCCACTTAAAATAACTGAAGACGATACAAAATACTTTGTAGTCTATGTGCCAAAACAAATCTAGGAATTATATGAACATAATTACAAAACATTTTCTACACAAGTAAAAGCAGATCCAAACAACTGGAAATGTATTAATTACTTGTAAAGAGGCTGAACCAAAATAATAAAACTGTTGATTCTATCTAAGTTAATTTACTTATTCAGTTCCATTCCAATCACCTTGCCAAAGAATTATTTTATTGAGCTAAAAAAAGTAACAAATTTCATCTGAAAGAACAAAAGGTCAAGAATACTAATGTAATTAATGAAAAAATGTAAAAGATGGTGGCTTCATATTATTAGATTTCAAACTATGTTACAAAACAGTAATCATCAAAACAATCTGGTACTAAGACTGCTGGATCAATGGAATGGATTTGGTGCATAATATGTAGCAATAAATGACCATAGTAATCTAACATTTGATAAACCCAAAGATCATAGCTTTGAGGAAAACAATTTAGCATCTCACAAAAATTGTTCAGAAAGAGAGCAATTTAGCAGAAACTAGGCCAAGACCAACATTCTACAGGATATATACTAAGATAAAGTCAAAGTTGATAAATGATTTAGACATAGAGGATAATATCACAAGCAAATTAAAGGAGCATGGAAACATTTTCCTGATAGATCTATGGGTAATAGAAGAATTCATAACCAAACCATACCATAGGATGTAATATAGATAACTTTGATTACATTAATTTAAAAATGTTTTACAGAAACAAAACTGTTACAGCCAAGATTAGAAAACAATTAGACTGAGAGAAATTTTTACAACAAGTTTCTTTAACAAAAGCTTTATTTCTCAAATATTTGGAGAACTGAGTCAAATGTATAGATATACAAAGTATTCCTTAGTTGAAAAATGGTTAAATGATATGAAAAGCAATTTCAGAAGAAGAAATCATAGGTATCAATAGTCACATAAAAGTGTTCTAAATCATTACTAATTAGAGAAATTAAAATTAAAACAACTCTGAGGTACATGCCTATCAGTGACAAATAGGATGGAAAATGAAAATGACAAATGTTGGAGAGGATGTGGGAAAATTGGTACCCTAAAATGCTGTTGGTGGTGTAAATTGATCCAACCATTCCTGAAAACAATTTGGAACTGTTTCCAAAGGGCTATAAAACTATGCACACATTTTGACCAAAGCAATACTACTACTAGGTCTGTATCCCAAAGAGATAAAATAAAAAGGAAAAGGACTTATATGCTCAAGAATATTTATAATAACTCTTTTTATGGTAGCAAAGAATTGGAAGTTGAGGGGGTATCCATTAATTGAGGAATGGCTGAACAAGTTATGGTATATAACTGTGATGAAATACTTTTGTGCTATATGAAATGATGAGGAGGAGGCAGTTAGGTGGCTCAGTGATTGAGAGTCAGGCCTAGAGATGGGAGGCCCTAGGTTCAAATCTGGTCTCAGATACTACCCAGCTGTGTGACCCTGGGCAAGTCACTTAATTCCCATTGCCTAGCCCTTACTGCTCTTCTGCCTTAGATATTGATGCTAATAAAGATGGGAAAGAAAGAAAGAAAGAAAGAGAGAGAGAGAGAGAAAGAAAGAGAGAGAGAGAGAGGAGAGAGAGAAAGAAGGAGAGAGAAAGAAAAAGAAAGAA
>NC_058131.1:549855251-549903438 GCF_016433145.1 Gracilinanus agilis | reverse complement strand
CCCACATTCAGAGGAAGGACTGCAGAAGAGGAAACATATAAGAAAAACAACTGCTTGAACGCATGGGTCAGGGTGGACATGACTGAGGGTGTAGACTCGAAACTACCACACCAATGCAACTACCAACAATTTGGAAATTGGTCTTGTTCAAGGACACATGACAAAACTAGTGGAAACGCGCATCGGCCAAGGGTGGGGGTGTGTGCGGGGGCGGGGGTTGAAGGGGAAAGGTGGAGCATGAATCATGTAACCATGTTAAAAATGAATATTAATAAATTTTAAAAAAAAAAACTTCATCTCTCAAATATACAGAGAACTGAGTTGAATTTCCAAGAACATGCCATTCCCCAATTGACAAATGGTCAGGGGTTATGAAAAAGCAGTTTTCAGATGAAGAAGTAAAAGCTTTCAACAATCATATGAAAAATGTTCTAAAGCACTATTTTTTAGAGAAATGCAAATTAAAACAACTCTGAGGTACCAACTCACATCTACCAGATTGGCCAATATGACAGTAAAGAAAAATGTTAAATGTTGGAGGGAGTGCCAAATTGGGACACGAATGCATTGTTGATGAAGTTGTGAACTGATCCAACCATTCTGGAGGGCAATTTGCCCAAAGAGCTATAAAACTGTGCATACCCTTTGATCTAATAATATCACTACTAGATCTGTATCACAAAGAGATCCTCCCAAAAAGGAGAAAAGATCTATTTATACAAAAATCTTTATAGTATCCCTTTATGTGGTGGCAAAATATTGGAATTTGGAAGGATGTCCATCAGTTTGTGAATGTCTGAACAAATTGTGGTCTATGATTGTAATGGAATACTATTGCACTAAAAGAAATGATGAGCAGGAAGATTTCAGAAAAAAACTGGAAAAACACATGAATTGATGCAGAGTGAAGTAAGCAGAACCAGGAGAAGTTTGTGCACAATAACAGCAATATTGTATGATAATCATCTGTGAAAGATTTAGCTATTCTCACAATACAATGAGCCAGGACAATTCAAAAAGTCTACAATCAAGAATGCTATCCACCTCTTCAGAAAGAACCTGTTGGAGTCACAGTGCAGATCAGAGAATACTATTTTTCACTTTAATTTGTTTTTTTAGATATATTTTTGTTCATGTATTTTTTACTTTGGAGTTTTGTTTTATTGTGAGTATTCTGTTACGATAATAACCAATATGGAAATATATTTTGCATAATCATACATGTATAACCCAGATCAAATTGCCTACCATCTGTGAGGGGGGAGAAGGGAGGAAATGAGATGATTTGGATCTTATAATTTCAGAAAACATGTAAAATCATTATTATGCATATAATATATGCATGTTATTATGCATATAATATATGCATATGATTATGCCTATAATTTCAGAAAACCTGTTAGGATAATTATTATGCATAATTGAGAAACACAATATTAAATATGATAAAGCAAAAAAAAATGTGTATTCTCTTTGCCTCCGCAGTACTACAATTAGTTTGTTTCCCAAGGTGATCAAAGAATCTATATTTTCTAAAATATTTATGGCAGCTCTCTGTAGTAGCAAAAACTGGAAATCAAGAGGATATCCATCAATTGGGAAATGGCTAAACAATTTGTAGCATATAATTGTGATGGCATATGACTGCACCATAAGAACTGACAAGAGGCTCATTTTCAAAAGACATGGAAAGACCTCTAGAAAAAGTGAAATGAGCAGAACCAAAAGAACAGAAGTGATGAAAGGTGGAATTAAAGTCGTGACTTTGTTATTACAGAGAAGAAATCAAATTTGAAAGAAGTAGAAAGAGAAATAAAAATTGGTAATTATTAAAAATTTAGGGCAGCTATCATCTTAAGAAAAACAACAAAGACTCTAATGTGGGTTGGTTGTGCTATTGTGTTTCATACACAAATTCACATATGTAATCCACAAATATCATACCACTTGTTTTCCGGAAAAAAAATATTTAGGGCAACAAAGTGGTGTTACAGATAAAGTATCAGACCTGAAGTTGAGAACACTCATTTTCCTGAGTTCAAATCTGGCTGCAGACACTTAGTAGCTGTGTGACCCTGGGCAGGTCACTTAACTTTATTTGCCTCAGTTCTTCATCTGTATAAAAGACCTGGAGAAGTAATGGCAAACCACTCTAGTATCTTTGCCAAGGAAACCCCAAATGTGATCACCAAGAGTTAGAAACAACTGAAACAACTAAACAATAACAAAATATAAGGTGTAGGAGAGGGAGGAGTCAGAATAATATTGAGATAACAAAATTCAGAAACTGGAAGAATGGTGATGTGCCAATAAATTTGGAAATCTGAAATTTTGGAAGGGACACTGGTTTGGAGGAGACAATGTTTTGAACATACCAATTTTGAGATATTTTTGGATGTCCAGTTTGAAATGTTCAACAGCCATTTGGTGATACCAATGGAAGCTCAAGGTAGATACTGAAAGAGCATATACAAATGTCCAAGTCTATATAGAGACTTGTAGTGTCTCTATAAGATATTAAATGTGTGAGTTTGTATAGAGACAATAATTAAATTTGGGAGAATTGGTAAAGTCTCAAACAGAGATAATATGGAGAAATAAAAGAAAAGTTCCCAGGATAAAAGTTTGAGAAATACACTCTTATTATATCACTGAGGATGTGAAATGGATGAGCCAGCAAAAGAGACAGAGTAGAAGTCAGTCCAGTAGGAGAATAATAAAGAGGAAACAAACTAATGAAAAAATAGAGAAGAAAATCTGGGATCAGTGATCAGTGGTGTCAAATGAAGCCAAAATTACTTTAAAATGTGTATCTTATTTGAAAAAAAATCTAATTAGATAAAATATAATCTTTAAAAACAAATAAATTGGGAGGCAATTATTCACATCACTAAAGATTCTCAGAGAAGCAAAAGGATTCACCACAGGGCTCATTTGAAAAGAGAATTATCTGAGTGCATGTAGATCTTTATTATAGATTGTTAAATAGCTGACAAAGATGAGTAAAGAGAAACCAAAAACTAAAGTGCTGCTATGAATTTAAGCTCAATTACTTGGAGGAGATTAATCTATGAAATTGTCACATAAACTAATAGGAATTTATTTATTTTTTAAAATATATCTTGGACATAACTTTTCTAAACTATGTTCATTATTTTAAATGAAACAAATCTGAAGATATTCATATTTGACTACAACTTCCATTCCTTTTAACACACTTCTGATAAATCTAATCTTCATTTCTATTATGATCTCCAGGTTCTATAGTCTCCAAATTTCTCTGAATGTATCAGTTCCATTTTAGATTTTCTTCCTTTCCTATAATTTATGGTTGTGAAATCAAACAGGAGCTCATTTTTTGAATATGACACCAATTCTAAAACTTGCTATTTGTCTTCCCTTGTCACTTTGACAAATCTCAACCTGTTATTTTCCTTTTCCACTTCCTATTCTTGGCTTCCAAGTATTCTTGGTGGAAAGGGGAGAGAACATTCTAGTGGGTTAAAAATTCATGTTACCTGCCTTTGTTTATACTCTATTTTTTTCTATCATATGGAGGGGATTGAGCAAGAAGAAGTCTGGATTAATTTGATGGACATAAAGGAATATGAACTTGTCTTTAGGGTTTTTATTGTATTTCATGTATTGGAAATTAATCTGCTTCAATCATCATGTGTTAGAGATTCTGTTCTGGGTTTGTAAAAGGTCATTTGCAAAATTAAATTCCTTCCTTCTTCCCTCTTTTTGTCTCTTCCGTTTTTAGAAAATTCTAGAAAAGCAATTCGTAGATCAGAGACTGAGTATCTGAGAGAAGACTTCAGCCTGCTGTGGGGTCAGGGACCAATGTTTACACATTGACAAGTTCTTCAGAAATTAACATTAGCCACAGAGATGATAACAGATGGGACAAAATACTAAGATTTCTAAGACCAATCATTCAGAAAAATCTATTTGGAATGATGGAGAAGGGAAGGTAAACAATTACAGAATCTAAACCTTTTTACCCAGGTATATGTTCCAAAGTCAAAATTAATACAAACAATGCCATATCCGCCAAAATCATTTAGTTGAACTCTTTTTGATAGCAAAGAAGTGGGCACAAACTGGATGCTTATTGATTGGAGAATATTTAAGCCAATTATGGTACATAAATGTAATACACCGTAAGAAATTCTATACATACTGAAAAAATTGAAAGAAAGAAAAAGCTTATATATTTGAATAGACAGTAAAATAAGCAAAACCAGGAAAATAATATACTTGGTAATTTCAACAGACAGGAAGAACAATAAAACAAAACTGAGATATATGTAATTATTATTATAAAAATTCATCCTAAAGAAGAAGTAGGAGTCTAAGACGTTACAGGGGAAAATGCCTAGAAAACTGCAAGAAAACAAACAAAACTAATAATAGGAGGCACGAAGGAAAAAAGTAGGTGGTGAATTTTAATTAACCACTTAACAGTGAGAAAAAAGGGAGAAAAGAGAGTAATAATTATGTAATTAAATAGAACATAGAAAAAACATTAAATTAAGTAAAATTTCAAAAATTAAAGAAAAGTTTGACAAAGAGGGAAGAAAGGTTAATAGGTTTGAGAAAATCTTGAGAGGGAAGAAGTTTTATTAAAATAGAGTAAGCAATACTAATACAAAAAGTACTCACAAAGGAAGAAGGAAAGCAAGAACAATTCTGTTAGAAAAAATGCTAAAGAAATAAATGGAGAAAAATATAAATTTGATATGATATTAAATGTAAATGGATTGAACAATCTGAAAAATGTGTGAGAGAAACATTGAATAAGAAAGCAGAAATCCACATAACCTCTGTTTCTTAAAAGAACCACATATAGAAGAAAAATGAGAGGGTGAAAATTTTGTATGCTTCAAATGAATCTAAAAAATTAAAGGATGCAATTACGCTCTCATTATAATAATTGCTAAAAGTTACATAGTATTTTTTGCCAAACACTGTGCTATACACATTACAATTATATCATTTGAAGTTCACAATAACTTTGTGAAATAGATGTTATCATTATACCAGAAAAAGAAAATAAAAAATTCACAATGTAAACATAGATAAACAAGGAAATTATATTAAATTTAAAGAAACAATTGATAGTGCCATGCTAGGAAACTGAATGATTTCTATTTGAACTGTATTGGAAAAATTCTGAAGATCATTGGATAAGATAAGGTACTGGACACTAAGGTCTTTTCTTCAGCTGAACTGCCAGGTATTCAAACTATAATGCAGAGAGCTCAATTTTGAGGGGCTGGCCACATTGTTCAAATGCCAAATGCATACTGGCCTAAAAGACTATTTTAAAGAGAACTCACACAAGGCAAGTGTTCACATGGAGGTTGGAAGAGATAGGAGGACACTTTAAATGTCTCTTTGAAGAACTTTGGTATTGATTGCAAGACATAGAAGGCACTGGTACAGGACTGTCCTGAATAGCATGCCCACATCTGAAAAGATGCTGTGTTCTATGAGCAAATAGAATTACAATAGTTCAAAAGAAAAATGAAACATATTAATTTAGAGACATCTCCTTCCCTAATGTTCATATGGGCAATTCATGCCTGACCTGTGGAGAGCTTATTGGTCTGATCAGCCATAGTCAGACACTCTGTAAATTGACCTCTGACATTTTGGTCTAATTTGGGTACAAAGAACAATAACCAACAATTATAAAATTATATAGATAGCAAGATAGCAAGAGTCTATGAAGTTCTACTTTTGGAGTTGAACAACTCTAAATGAAAGGGAATGAAAAGGAAAAATAGAATTCAAAAAATTATTAGAGAAATTAGAACTAAAAAACTTATGACACCTTCTAAAATAAAGAATGTAGATATTTCCCAGCACTGCGTAACAATAAAGTAATATATTAGAGTACTGAGAAATTGAAAATAGATATATAAAGTAAGAAATTAGTAAATATTATCCGTTGAAAATCACAAAGTAGTAAAAATAGTATAGGGATACATAATCAAAATAGGCAGGCCTAAATGGAGATGTAATAATGAAATCCTAAAACAAACACAACAGAGAAAATATTGAAAATTATGGAAAGATAAGATAAATTGGAAAGCAAAAAAATTATAAAACTAAAAGATGATTCTTTAAAATAATGAACAAAACTGATAAACCTTTAAACAACTTGGCCAAATGAAAGAAGGTAGCAAATGAAATTGACAAAATTAAAATGACCATGGTAAAAAGAGTGAAATCACAACAAAATCAGAAGAAATTTTTAAAGTAAATATCAAAGTTTACTATGTATATGTCAACAAAACTAAGAACACAAAAAAGATAATTACATCAAAGCATGTAAGATAAAATGCCAAAATGATATCTTAAAATTTTTAAAGAAAGAAAATAGAGAAATAGTTGTAAAGGAACTACAAAACTAGAGGAGAAAGAGAGAGACTATTTTTTTCAGACGGTTTTGTAGATCAAACACTCAAAAAATTAATAACTATACTGCATATATTCTCAAAATATGAAAAAGAAATCATTCTATCTGACTTCTTCATTGTGTATAATATAGTCTTAATTACTTAGCCATGGAAGAAAAAAGCAAAATAGAAATAAAGATCAATATAATTCACGAATCCTGATTCAAAGATCTTAAATGCACCTAGTCAAAAACACTTAAAGCAAGTTATCCAAGAAATTATATTTATTATGATCAAATTGGATGAATATATACTATGAGTATATAGTATAAAGGTAAGTCAACATTAGGAAAAGCATTAACTTAATTAATCAATCAATTTAATTTAATTACAACCAAAAACATCTAGTCACAGAAATCTCTCAATAGTTACAGAAAGTTCTTTGGGTATAATGTAGAATAATTTTTAAAGCTAAAAACATTACAAAATGTAGGCAGAGTGAATTTTTTTTTACTATAAAAAAGTATCTATCTAAAGCCAAAAGCAATCATCATATGCAAAGAGAACACACTAGAAATTTTACCAATAAATAAAGGATGAAAATGAGTATGTGTTCTTCTTCTTGATATTATTTGATATAGTTCTAGAAATGTTAGCAATGAGGAAAGAAAATATTAAAGATATAAATTAACGAACAGAAGATAAAAATATTCTTATTTGCTGATGGTATAATGGTTTACTTAGAAATCTCTTAGGAATCAGTAAAATTATCAGTTAAGGCCATAATTTGAACAAAAGTTGTAGGATACAAAATAAACACATAACACTTGATAGCATTTCATACAATAACAAGAAAAAAATCCAAGAAGTACAAAAGAAAAGTAAATCCCACTCAAAAAGAATTCCAAAACATTTGAGAATCAATCAAGGCAAATGTAATTTTTAAATGTACCTTAGAGAAATAAAAAAAAAACCAGCTAAAAGAATATTTAGTGTTCATGGGTGGGATGTGTCATTATTACAAAAATGACAATACTATTAAAGTTATTTTATTTAATGCTATACCAAATCAAACTACCAGAAGGATACTTTACAGAGTAAGATAGGTAATTTATTAGTAATATTAGTAATAATATTCATTTAGAAAAAATGAAATACCTATAACATTGATGCAAATAATGAAAAATATAGGAATAAGGAAGGAACAACAATTTCAGATATTAAACTTTATTACAAGAGATAAATCAATTACATGTAAAACCAAATAGAATTGCTCATCTGCTCTAGGAGGGGGGAAGGAAGGAAGGGAGGCGGAAAATCATGAATCATGCAATCAAGGAAAAATATTCTAATTTAATTAGTTAAATACATATTTTTTTAAAGAGAGAAATCATTAAAACCATTTAGTGTTGGTTACAAAATAGGAAAAAGTAAATCCTTAGAAAAAAAACTTAAATATGGAAATGTTCTACAGTCTTCAATAAATCTTTAAAAAAATCCCAAAGAGAAATTATGCACCAGGATAGAAAAAGCAAAGCTCTCTCCTTAGGATATGAAAGCAAGATACTCAACAAGTTAAAGTTATGAAAGAACAGGAGAGATTGCTAGTTCCTAGCACTGACTCAGCATTCTTTCCCCACTACTATGACTGCAGAGGATACTGCCAATGATCTCGTGCTTTGGGACCCACTCAGCAATTTTTCTGCTGCTATTATCTGTACTGATGCTCCAACTCTGGCCTTACTTAAACATTGTTGCTGTAAGTTGTGGACCTCAAATTTGCCCAGACATATATGAAATCAGGAGGGGCAGGTAGGCAGAGGGTAGGATTCTTCCTGTAGTGGTTGCACTCCACCTGGAATAACTACTTAGATAAGAATTTCATAGTTCTTTTAGAGCAAAACCTCTGCCCTGAACCCCTACTCCACCATTCTCTAAGCTGTTAAAGATGAATAGATAATGAATCAACCCAGCCAGAGAACCAGAGAATGTGAAGGAAAATGGAACATGAAATAAAAGAGACTGACATCCATCTAGAACCATCCTGAGTTTACAAAGTCCCTAAAGTGGAAAGAGGCTGAGACCACTCAGAGGTCCAGTGCAGGGAGGGGAAAGGAACTCATCATTAAAGGGAAAGAAATCAGAAAGTGTCAGTTCAATATAAAGGGAAAAGATTAAAACTATCAAAGATCTCAGAGAGAAGAAAACTTAGTTAGAAACAAAGATATAAATCAATAGGGAGGAAATTAAAATGATTAGTGAAGATGTGTAACAGGACTTCTAAAAGGGAATAAATAAGATAAAGGAAATTGAAACAACTCCTAATGAAGCACAGAATTATATGAATTACCAAAAAAGCATGAATCCATAGCAGAATGATTTAAAAAACATCTAGAACTTTGAGAAAACAATTTAGATGTGAACAAATTTTGTATATACAGCAGAAATAATGAGCAAAAGAAAAACAAAAGAAAACAAAGAAAGAAAAAAACTATGATGGAGAACTTTCTTATAGTTGGACAAATCTAACAGAAAGATAAACATAAGGGAAAATCTAAAATTAAACACATTGTTGGACTTTAAACTCATTTTAAATTAATCTAATTCAATAAAAAACATTTTATTAGGTATTTGCTATAGGCAAGTTGCTGTGCTAGATAAAGGGGATATTTTAATTTCATAAAAAATGAAAAGTCTCTTTCTCAAGGAACTAATGTTCTTTCAGATGAACCTAGCATGTTTTCCTTGTTTTCAAAGAAGACCAATGACATCACAATGCCAGAGTCAGGGTATAATGTATTTAGCTGAGGTTTGAAAGACATAACTACATATTGGGCACAAATGTTCCATTTAAACATTTAGAGTGGAAGTAGCTCTGGATTGTCACAGCTTACATTTCCTTTGTGCTTATACAATTATGATTTGTTTGTGGAGTATAGTTCCTTCTTTGACAGTCTTTTCCATGCCTCACAATCACCTCTGGCCACCGTGTGAGTGCTTACCTTGTACAAGTTCTCTACCGAATAGTCTTTGGGATATGAGTTCATTTGTCATTTGAACTCTGTGGCCAGCTCATCCGAGTAAGGATTTCTGTGATAGTTTGAATACTTGACAGGTTAGCTCTAAAGAGCCTCTTATCTAGAATGTACATGCAAAAGTAAATACAAACAAATTTGAAAAAGTAGAAAATATTATCAACTGATAGGATAGAGTAGCTGAGCTACTGAACTTTTCATGAAAATAAGGATTCTG
The DNA here is from genome assembly GCF_016433145.1 of Gracilinanus agilis. NCBI lineage: Eukaryota > Metazoa > Chordata > Mammalia > Didelphimorphia > Didelphidae > Gracilinanus > Gracilinanus agilis. The sequence goes on along the minus strand of NC_058131.1, from coordinate 549,893,779 downwards.
CGGGTTGGAGCTGAGGAAATATATTTCAGGGATGAATTTGATCCTGGGTGAATACATGGAGAGAGAAGATAGAATGTTGGATTCAGGGAATAGCAATGAGGTCAATTTGGCTGGAATGTAGAGTATATGAAGAATAATAAAATGTAAAAAGGTAAGCAGGAACATAATGTTATATGAAGCATGGATGTGACATCCTCAAATATGTTAGCACACACTGGGGCAAGTGTCATCACTGGCTTTTCTGCTAGTTCCATATTTATAATATTTATAAATCCAAATCCCCACATTCCTTATAAGTGTGCATATTGCAGGTGCTGGCTCATTCTTGGGAGAGCATGACTATTGATCCTTCCCATGAATGGAAGAACCATGCTCTTCAAGGAAGAACAATGCTCATCAAGGGCATATTATCTCATTCTTTATGCACCCTTATAAGTAGGAGACAGGATGTAGCTTATTAAATGCCGGACTGAAGTCTTTGTGCAATAATAGAAGAGCCAGAGTTTCAATACCAACAATACTTTCTAGATGACAATAATAGGAAGACGCTGGAGATTTTTGAGCTTAATCAAGAGGCATGACCAAATCTCTTTCTCGGGAAGATCATTTTATCTGGTCTACAAAGGATGGATTAAAAAGAGGAAATGCTGGGCAGCTAGATGACTCAGTGAATAACCAGGCTTAGAGATGCAAAGTCCTGGGTTCAAATATGACCTCAGATACTTCCTAACGGCATGAGCCTGAGCAAGTCACAACCCCAATGCCTAGCCCTTACTTCTCTCTGCCTTGGAACCAATATTTTGTATTGATTCTAATTTGAAAGGTAAGAGTTTTATTTTTTGTTTTTAAAGAAGAAATGCATCTTTCTCACACTTTGCTTTGCACTAAATACACTATGATCAAACTAAGCTAGTTGTCTTGCTGTTCTATAAACATAATATTACATTTCCTCTTTCCATGCCTTTGCATTGGCTATTTCCCATTCTTGGAAAGTTCTCCCTCTTTACCTCTGCTTCTTAAATTGTCTGAATTTCTTTAAGTCTCCCAATTAAATCTACTTTTCTAACAAGAGGCTTTTCCAGGTTCCTCCAGCTTCTAGTGTTCTTTGAAATTACTTCTCAACTCCTTTGTACACATCTTATTTGTATCTACTTAGTTATTTACATATATTCTCTCTTCATTAAAATATGGATTCCTTGAAGGCAAGGATTGCTTTGTTTGTTTTTAAAGCCTTTCTAATCCTAGTACTTGCATTTAGTAAACCTTCATTAATATTTTTGAGGGGAGCAATGTTTGAGTGAATAATTGGAACCAAGGAGGAGTTTATTATAATAATTCAATCAAGATATAACAGAATTCTAAATTAAGTTATTGGCTATATGAGTTGAGAGAGGGATAGATATGACATCTCCTGTGGTAATAGAATTGACAGACTTTGGAAATATGGAATGATGAAGAGGTAATAGTCAAAACTTACTCAGTTTTCAATCCTGGGTGAATGGAAAAATCACCATAACTTCAACAGAAAAGTGGGAGTTTAGAAAACTGTTTTAAAAAAAGGAAGGCAATAAATTTCATTTGGAACATCTTGAGCTTTTTTATCCTGAAGACACTTCAAAGTAGAGATGAATTTTTTCAACATTATAAATCTTAAAAATAACCTGTTAGGATTTATTAAAATAAATATGATGTCCAAACCCAAGAAAGAAATAATCCCATTCTACTCTGGATTGATCAGACGACATCTAGGCTATTATGTTCATTTATTAGCAATGCATTTTATGAGAGGCATTAGCAAACTGGAATGTTTCCAGAGGATGATGAGAGAATTTGAAATGTCATGAACACTAGATGAAAGATCAGGAGAGTTTAGCTTAGAAAAGAGAACACTTAAGTGGAACCTGCTATATTTATCTTCTAATTATTCTCCTACATGGACAGACCTTCAAGAAACAGTTTCCATCTCTTTAGGTAGAATTAGGACTAAAGAATATAAATTTAAAAAAGAATGATTTGGGCTTATCCTGGAATAGATATATCAACGGAATAGTTTAAAAATGAAATGGGTTGCTATGGTAGACTTTGAACTCTCCATCACTGGAAATGTTGAGACATTTAGGTGGCACAGTGGATAGTGTACTGGGTCTGGGGTTAGGAAATTCTGAGTACAAATCCCTCCTCAGACACCTATTCATAACCGTCTTGTGAAAGAGACTCTGTTTGCCTCAGTTTCTTCAACTGTAAAATGGGGATGATAGTAGCACTTACTTCCAAGTGTTGTGAGGCTCAAGTGCAATAATATTTGTAAAGTGCTACATAAATGCTTGCTTTTATTATTATTTTATGTTTAAGGAGAAGCTGACTAAGCACCTCTCATGAATATTACAAAGCAAATTCACGTATCAGGAAAGGGATTGAAGTGAATGCCCTATAAGACCCTTATAATCTTAGCACTTTATTATCTTATAACTTTGCACCCTTGTTTCCCAATTATTCCTATGAAACTCTAGTGAGGAAGCTGTTTTTAAAACTCCTCCCATTCAACTCTACTCTTCCACTCAAATCATGTGTCTGGGATGGTTAGAAAAGATGAAAAAAAAAAAAACAAACATCTGGTGGTCCTTTACTCCACTGCCTTACAGCAACAGATCACACCTTGGTCTTTCCATATATTCCCTTAAGTAAATTATTTGCCATCCTTGAAAATCATGGGATATCCTTAAACCTAATCAATATACATCCTTAGTATCATGCTAAAGAGCAGAAATTAACATAAAGCAAAGATGCAGATAATTTTATCATGTACTCTACATAGTCACCTTTCAATGGTGAGCAGTAAATGGGAGCATTTGCTGCACACAGAATCCTAAAATTCAAAAGAATCTCTGATAAAAGTGCGTACCTTTAAACAAAACATTGTCTCATACAATACAAAACATCTTCAAAATATACTTACATTTAAATATTTATAAACCCAGTGTTGTATGCATATATAGCAATAGTACATGCATAGCATCTCATATTAGCACATTTAGCAACTGTACATAATAAATGAACCATAATACAACCATAATAACATTACTAGTGCTTGTTCTAACAATAGCTAACATTTTTATGGAGTCTTAAGGTTTGTAAAGCACTTTCTATTTATTATCTCTTTTGAACTCCTTTGGTCCTCACAATATGGCTTTATGGTACACATATATACTTGAAAAACTACCTATTAATTCCACTGAATCTTTTGCATGAACTAGAGAGTACCTAGCATGCTCAGCAGCATACAGTTAAAACATTAAGTCTATAAGTCACCTTAAGACTGGCAAGATCTTTGTCTAGATTATTCTAGACTTATTGATCACTTTCAAATTCAATATCCCTTTAAGTAATTTTTATTCTACAAGTTCTATCTTTTTCAAATTCACACATTATTACGCCCCCCAAAATATCATGCAGATAAATATTTATCACATGATTTAACTTGATAGAACATGATAAAATTTGATTAACATGATAAAATAAAGTACTTTATTATTAAATAACATATTCTTTATGATTAAAGAAACTGAGAAAATATTCTCATTCAAATATGCCTATGCCTACTGGATGTTTCTCCTATCTCTATCCAATGATAAACAAAAAAAAAACATAGCTTATGACTATACACACAAGCTCCTAAACCTTGCTAGTATGTATGTATTCCAAGAATGTAGTGAGTTAGTAGCATTTTCCTCTGGACCAGAGCAGAAGTCTCATAGTTTTTGTCATTCTGAGCCAATAAAATATGTTTCATAAAGCCCCTGGGTTTCTCTCCTCATTCAGATGTCCAAAATCATCATGTAGTTCTAGAATACTAATATGGCTAAACTGGCTTACGTAGCTCCAACATGTTCCTAGTAGGAAGTGATGGGATCATTAACAGCACAGTAAGACACACTTGTGTAGAGCCCTGAGTTATGCCATTCTTTCAACAGCAATGTAATTTCTTGAGAAAGGAGTTTGAGTTGTAAAGAATCATTCTTACATTTCTTGACTTTTATGATATTTCTTTGTTTTTTTTCTTACAATTACTTCTGCCATAAGCCATCTAAAAAATCAAGGCAATGAGTATTTTTTCAATAAAAAATTCATTTATAACAATATCATCGCCTCTTTTGAAAGTCCTAAAAACTTAGTTGCACTTTCATTTGTCTTCCTCCTTTATTAGCATGGATTACCTTCGCACATTCTATAAGTATGGTCATATTATAGTACTCACATGGCCCTTAGGACATGGCATTTCCACCCACTTATTTTCCTGAATAATCATGTAAATAATAACTGACTAATGTTACTCCCTATTTCTGGCAGACAGCATCCAACATGATGCTCATCAGAATTTGTCTATAGATTGTTGTTAGTTCATACCTGAAATTAAATTCCACTCATAAAATCTAAGAAAATACAAATGTTATTTTCTTAAAAGTCAAAAACTCTAATTTTGTGCATGGGGGAATGAACCTCGCTTTCAGTAAGTATTCTACTAGCAAAAGCAAGAAGTTTAGGTTTTCCTGAATAGATAAAGATTCAGAGGACAGGAATAGGTAATTCTCAAGGGGAGAAATTAAGCTTTCAACAACCAAGCTACTAACAAATGCTCTAAAGTCCAGTGATGGGCAAACTATGGCCCACGTGAGATGTTCTTTCTGTCCTTGTGACATTATTCCTAATCTGACGAATACAATGAGTAGGATACAATACAATGAAACTTCAAACTGGTTGCCTGAGAAACAGACTGACAGATGAGCATTTCCTTTCCTTTGGCCCCCCTCTTTAAAAAGTTTGCCCATTACTGCTCTAAACCAATAATAAGAAAAATACAGAAGAAATTCTAGAGTTTCACTTCATATTCATCAGATTGCTACGATGACAAAAACAGAAAATCACAATTGCTATGGGGAATATAGGATGATAGGGTTGCTAAAGCATTGTTGGTGAGCTTATTGGCCTAGCCTTTCTGAAAGTAACATGAAGCTACATTTACTACAAAAAACACTAAAATGTGTGTACTCCTTGACCCAATGATACTATTATGAGGCTAAAAAACTTAAAAAGGTTTAAGGAAGAGGGAAAGAACTTGTATGTATAAAAATATACAAAGCAATATTTCCTATAGCCAAGAAATAGATACTAAAAGAGTACCCAAAGAATGAGGAATGGTTAAGTAAATATGGATGTTATCAATTGTTATTACAGTCTTAAAAATGATGAAAAGGATGGATTTAGAAAGAAAAATGTTGAAAAGAACCATATTATGCAGAATAAGATGATCAAAAGAAAAGAATAACCAGAGTATCAACTATAATATTTTAAAGAAAAACAACCTTGAAAGACTTTAAGAACAAATTGATGACGCCAGAGAGCAGATGATGAAGTATGCTACCCATTTTCTGACCTAAGAGCTGATAGACCAAAGGGGCAGAATGAGACATATTTATTTGGATGGAGCCAATGTGTAGATTTGTTTCTTTTGAATGTGTTTATTTGCTACAAGAGAGAATTTAAAATTTTGATTAGATTTGAGATATGGAGCAGGTTTAATGCTAGTAAATTTTAACAAAAGTGTCATTGAAGGATTTAAAAATAACAAAGGAGAATGAAAGGAAGTTTAGAGAGAGATGGAGGCTAGCAGAAATATCTTTGAAATGAATATTTTGGTTATGTGTTAAAGGAATTTTCTTAATTTCTCCATCTGTCTCTTTAAGAGGCAAGATAGCAGAAGAATTTCTAAGTAGAAGACAACTGACAGGCAGAAGAACCTGTCCTCGAAGATAGTTAAAAGTAGGTTTTTTTAGAAATTTTAGTTAGGATTAGGAATTTAGGTATAGTCATAAAGTATTGGAGTATTAATCTCTCTTTCCTCCTTTCTATATCTATCTGTACTTCTCAAATGAAAATAAGTGCTTTATCAAACTGCTCTCCTCACTTTTGTCAAACTCCTACCAATTAACCCTTAAATTAGAAACCACAAAGGTAGCTGAGAGACAGCAACCCAACTGAAGTTTCCCTCCTTTCCACTTCAAACAATTTTAAAATAATGCCTCAAATTTAACTTTAGAATGGGAAAGTCAACAAAAGTATGGGGTGAAATATTTTTTAAATCTAAGACAACCAAGGAGGGTCAGTAAAGGGATCTCTGGGATAGAAACCCATACTGATCTCAGGCACGTACAGGCAATGGAACTGGAAGGTCTTGGAGGTGGTAGCAGTGGCAGCAACTTTGGAAACTCTTAGTTCAGAAATAGCACTAGAACTTGTGGCTTCAGGAGAGGAGGGGACCTGGTCACAGTTCCAGACAAAGAGAAGCTTTTGCACTCGTGACTGCATGATTACAGGGAAATGTTTCCTATGTAAAGAAAAGTTCATTTGGAAGAACAAAAGATCAATAATATCAAGGGAAGTAATGAAAAAAATGTGAAGGAAGGTGGCCTAGCAGTACCAGATATTAAACTATAGTACAAAGAAGTAGTCATCCAAACAATATGGTACTGGCTAAGAAATAGAAGGGAGGATCAGTGGAATAGACTTGGGGAAAGTGAATCAGCAAGACAGCCTATGATAAACCCAAAGAGCCCAGCTTTTGGGACAAAAATCCACTATTTGACAAAAACTGCTGGGAAAATTAGAAAACCATATGGGAGAGATAGGGTCTAGATAAGTGGTTCCCGAACTTTTTTGTCCTACTTCCCCCATTCCAGAAAAAATCTACTTAGCGTCCCCTGGAAATTATTAAACTATTTATTGAACTCAGAATAGAATGTAATACAAAAAAAGTATGGCCATCACTGCTCTACTGAATCGCTGCAGCACCCACCAGGGGGCAGTAGCACCCACTTTGGGAATCACTAGTCTAGATCAATATCTCACACCCTCTACCAAGATAAATTCAGACCCCTCCACTCTACCCACCAGCCCATTGAGAGCACTTCTTCCCTCATCTGTCTGGGATAATGTGAGGGACTCACAGGCAGCTTGAAGGTGCAGTTTTGGCATGTCATCTCTAAAAGTTTTACCACACTGGAATAGACTAATGGGATAAAGATACAAAATATACTAAAGAGAATAATTTCTTACAAATTAGAATTGGACAAGTGGAATCTATTGATTCCATAAGACCTCAAGAAACAATTAAAACAAAATCAAAAGAATAAAAAAAGAAAAGAAAATGTGAACTATCCCATCAGAAAAACAACTGACTTGGAAAATACATTGAGAAAAGATTAATTAATTAAAGACTTTTTGGAATACCTGAACACCATGCTAAAAAATTATAATATATACATCATCTTTCAAGAAATTATGAATGAAAACTGCCCATATATTCTAAATTCAGAGGGGAAAATAGAAATTTTATTTCCAGGGGCAGTTGGATGGCTCAGTGGATTGAGAGTATGGTCCAGAGATGGGAGGTCCTGGGTTCAAATCTGACCTCAGATACTTCCTAGTTGTGTGTGTGACCCTGGACAAGTCACTTAACCCCCATTGCCTTGCATTTACCACTCTTCTGCCTTAAAACCAATACACAGTATTAATTCTAAGATGGAAAGTAAGGGTTTAAAAAAAAAGAAAAAATTTTATTTCCCATCTCCTGAAAAAGATACTCAAATGAAAATCCCAGGAATCTTATAGAGAAATTCAAAAGCTCATAGGTGAAAGAAAACATAAATTGGAATAGCCAGAAATAAATAATTCAAATATGATGGAGCATAGCCAGGATTACGTAAGGTTTAGTGGCTTCCTTATTGAAGGAGCATAGGGTTTGGTATATAGTCTTCTGGAAAGCAAAGGACCTAGGAATACAACAAAGAACAATTTCCTCAGCAAAACTCAGTATAATCTTTCAGGGGAAAATGGAATTTAATGACATAAAGGCTTTCAAGAATTCCTGATTTAAAGAAAGACCAGAGCTAGATATGAAGGAGAAGACTTAAAAGAAGCATAAAATAATTAAGATGAAAGAGAAATTATAAGATACTTAATATGTTTAAACTGTTTACATTACTGTATGAGAAGATGATATTTGAAACTCCTATGAACTTCACTATTATTAGAATACTTAGGAGTTCACATAGACAGAAGTCATGCGTGGGAGTCCATTAGGTTGGAAGAAAGGAAGAAGAGGAGAAACAAAAGGGGATGCAATGGGAGAAGGGGAAAGAAGAAATATAATAAAGCATTTTTTCTTAAATATAAAAAGCATGTAAGGAAAAGGTTTTATAGTGGGGAAGGAAATGGGTCAGATAATCCTCGAATCTCACTCTCATTAGAATTGGTTCAAAGAGAGAATATATACACACTCACTTGAGTATATAACTCTCTCTGAAATAGAAAGGGGAGGAGCTAAGAGAAAGGGGGAATGATACAAAGGAAGGGCAGAAAAAGGAGTCAGTGGTCACAAAAAGCTAGCTTTTAAGAAGGTACAGGATAAAAAGAGAAAGAAGGACAAACAAAAGAAAAAAGGAAGGAGAAAAATACACAGTAATGACAGCTGTGAAAGTGATTGAGGGGAGCTCACTCATAAAATGGAAGAAGATATCAGAATGAATTAGAAACCAGAATCCAACAATATCTTGTGTATAAGAGACACACTTGGAGCAAATAGTACATGCAGAGTTAAAATACAGGACTGGAACCTAATCACTTTTTCTTCAGCAGAAGAAAAAAGGCAGAGGTAGTAATCATGACCTCATACAAAGCAAAAGCAGAATAGATCTAATTAAAAGAGATAATCAGGGGAAACCTCTTTTTGCTAAAAGGTACTATAGACAATGAAGGAGTATCAAAATAATTTATAGCAAATTTCTCTGATAAAGGCCCCATTTCTCAAATATTTAGAGAACTGAGTCAAATTTATAAAAATAAGAGCAATTCTCAATTGCTAAATGGCCAAAAGATATGAATAGGCAACTTTCAGGAGAAGAAATCAAAGCTATCTGAAATGCTCTCAATCACTATTGATTAGAGAATTCCAAATCAAAACAACTCTGAAACACTACATCTATCAGAAATGGCAACTCCTCTGAGGGTGGTTTGAGCGAAAATGGGTGCAGTAGACTTTTGGTGAAGTTATGAAATGGTCTGTGCCAAAAGGCCTATAAAACTGTGCATGCCCTTTGAATCAGCAATTTCACTACTATCTTCCCTCAAAGAGATCATAGGGGGAAAAAAAGAAAAGAACTAATAGGCACAAAAATATTTACAGCAGCCCTTTTTGTGGTGGTAAATATTTGGGAATTGAAGAAATGCTCATCAATTGAGGAATGGCTGAAGAAGTCATGGAATTATGTGGTCATAAAGGAGTACTATTGTGCTGTAAGAAAGGATGAGAGGAATAGTTTCAGAAAAAGATAGAGCAACATGCATATGGCCTGATGGGGACCGAAGTAAATAGTACCAAGGCACCATTATGTACATTAACAGCAATGTTGTCATGATGATCAACTGTAAAAGACTTGGCTACTCTAATCAATACAATGTTCCAAGACAATTACAAAGAACTCATGATGAAAAAATGTTCTATTTACTTCTTGACAAAGAATTGATGAACTATGAATGCAATCTGAAGTATGATTTTATCACTTTTATTTTGTTTTTTTTGTAATATTGCCAATATAGAAATATGCTTTGCATTATTCCCCAGATATCACTTCACAGGTATCACTTTGCTTGCCTTCTCCCTGGGTGGTCAGAGGGAGGGAGAGAATTTGGAACTCAAGATTTAAAAATAAAAATGCTTAAAATAAATAGTGAGGGGGTGGAACCAAGATGGCAGAGTAATAGCAGAGAAATCCTGAAACTGCTCTGAATATACTTTCAAACCAATTTTTAAAAAGCACCTAGAAAGGACAGAAATAAAAGTAGGATGAGCAAGGGGGCTCTCCCACTGAATAAAACATGAAAAATAGGGAGAAAGAGTGAAAAGTACAGGAATAGAAGGGCCTTTCCTCAAAATAATGAGCAGTATTTATTTAAAACCACCAGCAAGTATCTGCAATGGGGATAAATTAGAAACCTTCCCAATAAGATCAGGAGCAAAGCAAGGATGCCGATTATACCTCTATTATTTAATATTGTACTAGAAAGACTAGCACTAGCAATTATAGAAGAAAAAGAAATTGAAGGGATTAAAGTAGGCAATGAGGAACTAAAGTATCACTCTTTGCAGATGATAGGATGGTATACTTAAGAAAATCCTAGAAAATCAACTAAAAAGCTAGTGGAAATAATAACTTTAGCAAAGTTGCAGGATACAAAATAAACCCACACAAATTATCAGCATTTCTACATATTTCCAGCAAAACTCAGCAGCAGGAGTTAGAAAGAGAAACTCCATTTAAAAGCACTCTCAAAAATATAAAACATTTGGAATGAGTGTTCAAGGGATTTGAATAGGCAGTTTTCAGATGAAGAAATAAAAACTATTAATAAGAATATGAAAAAAATATTTTAAATTTCTCCTGATTAGAGAAATGCAGATAAAAAATCTCCAAGGTACCACCTCAAATGTAGCAGAGTGGTCAATATGATAGTAAAGGAAAATAATGAATGTTGGAAGGGATGTGGCAAAGTTGGGACACTAGTGTATTGCTGGAGGAGTTGTGAATTTATCTGACCATTCTGGAGGACAATTTGTAATCATGCCCAAAAGGCTTTAAAAGAATGGATTCCCTTTGATCCAGCAATACCACTACTGGGTTTATATCCCAAAGAGATTTAATAAAAAACTGGACAATGTATACTGTTTGTACAAAATTATTTATAACTGCTTTTTGTGGTAGCAAAAAATTGGAAAATGAGGAGGTGTCCCTAGATTGGAGATTGGCTAAATGAATTGTGGTTTATGATGGTGATGGAATACTATTATTCTATAAGGAATGATGAATTGCTTGATTTCTATAAGAACTAGAAAGACCTACATGAACTGATACAGTGAAATAAGCAGGACCAGGAGAATATTATACACAAAAAATGTAATATTGTGGGAGGTAATTGACTTTGCAACTAATTGCAATGCAATGATCCAGGACAACTCTGTGGGACTTACGTGAAAGAATGCTATTCACATCTAGGGAAAGAACTGTGGGAATAGAAATGCAGAAGAAAACCTGTGATTTATCACTTGTTTATATGGATAGGTTATTTGGAGTTTTGGATTTAAAGGATTGCTATTTTACAAAAAATGAATAATATGGAAATGGGTTCAAGTGATTATGTGTGTGTGTGTGTGTGTGTGTGTGTGTGTGTGTGTGTGTGTGTGTGTGTAACTAAGTGAAATTGCTTGTCAACCCACGATAGGGAGAGGGAGGGATGTGGGGAGGGAGAAAACATGAATCGTGCAACCATGGAAAAAAGTTGAAATAAGTAAATAAACAAGTTAATGTCTTCCAAAAAATAAATTAAAAATAAAGGGGCAACTGGGTAGCTCAGTGGATTGAGAGCCAGGCCTAAAGATGGGAGGTCCTAGGTTCAAATCTGGCCTCAGACACTTCCTCAATGTGTGACCCTGGGCAAGTCACTTAACCCCTATTGCCTAGCCCTTACCACTCTGGAATCAATACATAGCACTGACTGTAAGATAGAAGGAAGAAAGAAAGAAAGAATTTTAATTAAAAAACAAATATGTTGAATTTTTATTTTCCTCTTTATAATACATATTCAGAATTCCATATGTAATGCCTTTTTATACATTCTTCTATGTGGAAATATTCATGTTTGTGTTTGGCAAGTTAAGAGTAACAAATATTAAAATCTTTTTTAAAAAGTAATATATTCCTGGTGATAATTTTTTGGTATAAAGCTGCTCCCAAGTCCTCCAGGCTAAAGTCAATATATCTTATAAAACGGTCTATATGAACCCATATTGTTGCATGTAAGAGTAAGAGGGAAAACTGGTTAAAATTTCATTCATGTTTCCATCCAAATCATTTCCAAATGTTGGTATCAGTCAGGCCAAATGTATTTTCTTTACCTTTCTGTCACCTATTTTCAAACCTTGTACCTATATGTAAGATTGCTGGGTGTCTTAGCAATAATAGCATGATGTTGAATGAAGAAATAAAAAATGATTTAGTTCTTACTATGTGACAAGTACTATGTTAGGTACTTGGGATACAAAAAGAAAAACAAGAAAGTTCCTTCTCACATTCTAAGTGGATGAGATATGAGTTCAGCTGCAAGGTAAATGGAAGGCCTTGGTAGTACTAAATATACCAATCTAGGCCATGTGACAGATCGAGGAGTATTTAGAGTATGTTAGAAGGATAAATATTGATTTCTGGGTATCCACAGGATTTAAGGCAGGGGATGTGGTAAAGTTCTTTTCCCCTCCAGTCTTGACACACTTCCTCCATTGACTTCCCTGTAGTGAGCATCCAGTGTCTCTGAGTAATCAGAAAGTTTGGGGAGAAGAGTGGCCAATGGTTTTTGCTTCCAGTTGGACTCAATAGATGGAGATGGGCTTCATAAATTCATTACAGTAACTGTAAAATAACATAAAAGCTTGTTTTTAAAAAAGAATCTACGAATGTAGCCAGATGATGAGTGCTTCTATTTCCATTTAGTACAAAGAGAAGGGAGTTAATTACATAGTCTCATGAATGCATAAATCAATAAAGCATTCATTAAATATTTGTTATATTCAAATGACTACATTCAATGTGGGGAGTAGAGCAGAATAAGATGGTTCCTGCTCTCAAGGAGCTCTTATTCTAGTGGAGGAAATAATACATAAGGAAAGTGTTAGCTACAAGTCAGATGGAAAAGTCTTATGGCCCTTAGAATGCATCAGCAAAGTAAAATGTTTAATTTCTTCTTTATTTTCATTTCCACTAATAAAATCACATCGCTTTCTGATATTGAACCATTTGATAGTGCCAAAGAATTGGTTAAAAGAATTTTCCTTTCTGGGTCTTCGGTAGCTTAGCTGTAGCACTTACAGGAACAATTGCTAAATTGCCTCTCCAAAATGGACTGGAAGCATATTTCCAAAGCTTTTAGGTTCAGGGTCTTAGGCTATATTCCATCAGGACCAAAAAAAAGTGGTGTTCAAAGTGGTGATATTATTCGGATTAACACTTAATGATAAAAGTGACAATAGAATCCCTGTCCCCTTCCAGAAAAGAGAACCCACTCTCTCATAAATGTATATCCTCAGCAATAATAGTTAACATTCAGTGGGATCATGAATGGGAGATGTGTACATAGATAACTCATGCACCAGATATTATGAAGCTATTAATATCTTCTATTTATGCTAGTGTGCCGCTATCAACTATCTACAATGTACACAGTTCTTCAGGCAACCCCTCCATCATCTAAGATTTTTTTTATGGGGGTTGGAGAGGTGTCATTAAATCTTTCCCCAAGAAGTCAATTGCTCTATTAAGTCAATGTCTAAGATGAACTTTACCTCAACCATGATGCACCAGAATAAAGAAAATGCAAAGGCGAGGATCATGGGGTATCTTTCACTCTTCTTTCCATCATTATCTCCTCTTACTCTCACCATTCAAATTATTTTTTGCCAATTTCAGCTTTAATTATTTTTTCTTTTCAATCCTCCACCATCACATGAAGGCAAGTTTCATAGGACTACTTTTTCAAATGGCAAGGGAACTATATGATGAGGGAACTTTTTTAATCTCTATGCATCACGACCCTCTATTTACTGAAAATAAAAATAGACTGATTTAAGAAGCCTAAAAAATACAGGTTATCATTTTTCCTACTTCTCTCAGTAATAAATCATAGCCCAATTTCTCCACTAATCTTAGTCTATATCAATATCCTATGTAATAATTAATTGGAAAGGAGAGATTACAAGTATGAAAGTCAATCAGAAATGATTTATTATGCATTTACTATGTGTCAGGCACATAGGGGAGATTCTGTCTGTCTATCTATCTATCTATCTATCTATCTATCTATCTATCTATCTATCTATCTATCTATCTATCTATCTATCTATCCATCTGTCACAGGAAAGACAATGTCTATAAAATGGACTATATACAAGATAAATAGAGAGTAAATAAAGTTAACTTTGGAGATATAACTGAGGGGACTAGAACAGTTCTATCAGAGGAGGTAGCACTGAATTTAGACTTAAAAGAAGGCAGAGATTCTAAGAATTGAAAGTTGGGAATGAAAGCATTCTAGGCATAGGGAACAGTGAAAGCAAAATAATAATCAATAATAAAAACAATAATATCTAGTATTTATATGGCAAATTAAAGTTTGCAAAGCCTCTTTTCTTTTAATTTATTTAAATTTATTTGTTTCATTAAAATACTGAGTTAACTCTCTTCTTCCCCTTCCTCATTAAGAATGCAAATATATGTGTACATATATAATATAGATATATTTTTCTTATTTCTATTCATCAACACTTTCTCAGAAGGTGAACATACACAAGTCATTCTTCAAACATTATCAAACAATATTTCTGTTGTTATATATAATATGCTCTTGATTCTGCTCATTTCACTCTTCATAACTTCACACAGGTATTTCCATTAAGTTAACCTGTTTGTCATTAGTATTTCATCACAATCATATAACACAATTTGTTTAGCCATTGCCCAATTGATGGACATTCTTTCAATTTCTACCTCTTTGTCTTCACAAAGAATGCTTCTCTAATAGTATTTTTAAGAATATAGGTTCTTCTGTGGGAGTAGAAAAAGAAGAAAAAGATGTAATTTGGGGTTTTTGTTTTAAAAGATTCCTCTATTACAAAAATGAATAATATGGAAATAGGTTTCGAGTGATAATACGTATATAACCCAGTGAAATTGCTTGTCAGCTCCAGGAGAAGGGGAGGGAAGAGGGAAGGGAGACAGAATGAATCATGTAACCATGGAAAAATACTTTTAAAATTAATTTTTTAAAAGAAAAAAGAATATAGGTTCTTTTCCTCTTGCCTTGATCATCTTATGGAATAAACCTAATATTGGTATTGTTGCTTCAAATGGTATACACAGTTTTATAACCCTTTGGACATAATTCCAGATTGTTCTCCAGAATACTTGCATCAGTTCACAGTTACACCAATAGGGTATTAGTATCCCTATTTTTTCACATCCCCTCCAATATTTGTTATTTTGTCCCTTTATCATCTTTAGAAACACAAACATCCTAGGAGGCAAGTTCTAGTTTTATCCTCATTTTATAGATTAGGAAAATGTGGCATGGCATATGATTGTAATGAAATACTATTATGCCATAAGAAATGACAAATAAGATGATCACATACACACATTAAAAAGAAAAAATACCTGGGAAGATTTATAAGAGATGACGCAAAGTGAAGTGAGCAGATCCAGGAGAACATTGTACACATTAACAGCAATAGATCAACTGTGAATGACAACTATGATCAACAATGCAAGGATCCATGGCCCTGAGGGAATCATAACAAAAACAATTATCTACCACCATAGAAGGAACTGATGAAATCTGAATGCAGATTGAAGCATAGCATTCTTTACTTCATTTCTTCCATCAATTTTTCTCTAGTGTATATGATATATTTCTTTTTTCACAACATGACAAACATGGAAGTGTGTATTGTATGATAACACATGTACAACATACATCATATTATTTGTTTTCTCAGGGAGGGAGGAAGAATAGAAGGAAGGGAGAGAACATGGATCTCAAAATGTCAGAAAATGATTATTTAAAATTGTACAAACGTAATCTGGAAAAAAAAGTTTTAGAGATTAAAAAAAAATTAATCAGAGAGAGATTAAGTGACTTGCCCAGGACCATTCAATGCAATTAGTAAGTACTAGAGGCTGAATTTGAAATTACATCTCCTTGAGTTCAGGTCTAACGCCAGTACAGAGATAGACAGCAAAGTGTCTTGTGAGAGAACTAGAAGATAGTGTAGTATGGCTGGGTCATAGAGTAGTAATAGTGTAAGAAGATACAAAAAGCAGGAAGAGCTTTAAATGACAAACTCAGGACTTTAAATTTTTTTATTGGAGGTGTTAGGGAGTCACTACTAAACAGATCAGTTATATAATCAGACCTATAATTTAGGAAAACTATTTTGAAAGCTAAATAGTGGTCTGAAATGAATGGGGAAGAGGGCATGAGGAAAAAAATAAAGAGCATAATTGGTGAAACAAGCTACCCTTTGTTATTTAATATTATAGTTCCTAAGATATGCCCCATGTGAACAATTTCTAAATTCTCCTTTTAAACTTACTTAGAAAGTGAATTGTGTTTTGAATAGTTTTACAATATATCCTCTTCTCTATAGAGAATCTAAATAGGCATCCCCTTTTTTGTGATAATAACGGGCATTCAATAAACACAAAACAGTTCCTTCTCCTTATTTGCCCTTTTCTAAGTCTCCAAAGGAACTTGCTCTTCTCCTTCCTGCCTATTACTAAGGGAAAAATGTACCATCTACTTTCTATTCAATGTTCTACTGTTTCATATTGATCATTAGCTTCCAAAACATTGATTCACTCAATATTTTCACTTTTAATTCCACCTGACAATTCCTAAAATCACTGCCAAAAATTCCCTTAGTCTTTCAGTCCCTAAAAGGAAGCAGATGTACCAATTAGCTCTATAATAACCTCCAAACAAGACCACTGTCTTGGTGACTGACTTCCCAAGCTAGGTGGGGAAATTTGAAGCATAGAATAACTGGCAGAATTTCTCAGGTCACAGAGTCAGAGATCAGATTGAATGTTCCTTACGTCCTCATCTCCATTCCAGTGTTTTAGTCAATGTCTACTTACTACCTGAGTGACCTTGGATAAAATGAAGGGGAAGAAAGACATTAAATGATCTCTAAAATATCTTCAAACTCTGGAAAAAGACTTATGACTCCAATAATCCTTTCCATAAAAAAAAAAAACAACCAAGGAAACAACAATCTAGAAATGAAATGGCTTCATAAAAATTGTACCTATTAGAGAATTAATTAAGCAATATTAATATCATTTAGGCATCACTGAGCATAGCTCTTATTGAATCTTTCATTGATTTTCAGACTCCTTTACCAAAAGTAGAGAGCATGAAATGTCCGAAGAAAAATATCAGTTTTACAATCCCTCTATTATTTCATAAAATAAACCCCTCCTGTGTCCTTCTGGCAGAGAAAAATCCACATTCAGTAATTGAAGCCATTTTCCAATTTCTTGTAAATAGTCTAGTATTAGTATTACATCTCCCTATGACAACCTAATTCTCCTTGATACTTTACTAAGCATTCTCCCAAACGGAGCTGTTAATCAAGACATGGACGGGAAAATGATGTAAATCCTTATGTTCAACACCATGAATATCTGGTTTATTCCTGCATAATGACTTAACGGATCTTGCCCACGGGCTTTAGACCAGAATTAGTATAATGATGCATTTTCAGGTCGAATGCCTAGCAACCCAGCCTTCATTCAGTGTTAGTGAAGTAAATGGAAGCATGGAACTTGGTAATGGGATTTATAAGACATAATGAATGAAATTTGTATTGTACTGCAATACTATAGTTAAAATGCTGTTCTTTTTTTCTCCTACTTTCCTAAACCTAATGATTAATTTGATACTGTTTTTACTTAGCATTTAAAATTATTCTATACAGTCTCACACCAAAGCCTCTCTTTTAAATGTCTAGGAAGGCTAAGCATTCAATTCAATTGAACAAATAAATTAACTAACTCCTTTGTGCAGAGCACAGTATTGGTTTATGGGAAAGGTATAAAATGTAGCTGGGAAATATTCACTAGTATAGTAGAAAATTAAAGCCTACGATTAGATAAAGACTTGTACTTTTTTTTTGTTTCTTATGTAGAGATAAACAGATTTAGAAGGAAAAGAGGATTTAGAAAGATCAAAATTCAAAATTCTGCCTCAGATACCATGAGACCTTCTGGGAGCACCTTAACTTTTGTGTCTTTTGGTAGCTCCTAAGGACTTTTGTATTAAGTCAACAAGAGGTAGAATAACAATAACAATAATAACAAAAAGTAATGAGATAATAACATACCATTTATTCAATATATTTATTAAAGTTTGCAAAACACTTTAAAAATATTTTTTCAGTGTGTCCTCACAACAGCCTTGGGAAGCAAATGCAATTAGTGATTTTATTTCATAAATAAAGAAACTGGGGCAGACAAAGGTTAAATAGCTCCCCCAGAATCACTCAGCCATTAAGTGATTTCAACTTAGATCTCCCTGACTTCAGGTCCAGTTAATCTTCTTAGTGAAGGGAGTTTCTATATCAGAAATTTTTTTTTAACCCTTGTACTTCGGTGTATTGTCTCATAGGTGGAAGATTGGTAAGGGTGGGCAATGGGGGTCAAGTGACTTGCCCAGGGTCACACAGCTGGGAAGTGGCTGAGGCCGGGTTTGAACCTAGGACCTCCTGTCTCTAGGCCTGACTCTCACTCCACTGAGCTACCCAGCTGCCCCTCTATATCAGAAATGTTTTAAGCAAAGGGAGTGATAGATGATTTCACCTTAAGGATAGATAGAAGATATTATTATAGAAGCACAATTGAAAGTTACCTAAAAGGTCATGTAGTCCCCCCCTCCTCACTTTACATATAAATAAACTGAGATCCAGAAATGTTACTTGCCTAAAATCACACAGGTAATAAAAGTCAGGATTCAAACTGAGGTCCCATGTTCCAGGTTCAATGACCTTTCTTCCGCACCATGCATTCTCTTAAAAAATGATTAAGTTGTTTGTTTTGTTACATCAAGATACTCAATTCTCTTCTCCTAACCCTTCCCCCCTTAGAGAAGGCATCATATGACAAAAAGATATATATATATATATATACATATATACATATATATATATAAACCATCTTACCTATTTCTACTTATTGATTCTTTTACTGAAGATGGACATACACAAGTCTTTCTTCAAACTATATTTCCGTTACTATATTATGTTCTATTGACTCTTTTCATTTCACTCTTCATAATTTCATTTAGGTGTTTCCATGTTTTTTTCTCCAAAATTAATCTGTTCATTATTTCTTATGGGGAAGTTGTATTCTATTTCAATCATATGCCACAACTTATTTAGCCACTCCCCAATCGATAGGCATCCCTTATCATGCTGTCTTTAATAATTATTATGGTCACTATCCATAAAGCACTTTCTTTACAACAAAACTGTGAGTTTATAATTCAAGTACTATCATCCCTATTTTACTGAGAAGTTCCCAAGACTCAGAGGTAAAATGACCTGTCCATAGTTATATGGCTCTTAAGTAATAGGCTGTTGGACTTAAGAATAGAAAAACTGAAGATTTATCAAACACTCTTTCCCATTGCACTACACAGAGCTACCATTTTTTACCACTCATATTGAGAAAAAATGCCTCCTGTGTCTGCGATAGTTTGCTAACATACCAAATTATTTTTTTTCAGGTGCATTACCCTGAGGTTTCACTACATCTTCAATTACCTGGGAGAACTAAGTGATTTTTCTCACACCAAAGCAAAACGAAATGTCATTGCTTTCCT
This sequence comes from Gracilinanus agilis, assembly GCF_016433145.1. Taxonomy (NCBI): domain Eukaryota; kingdom Metazoa; phylum Chordata; class Mammalia; order Didelphimorphia; family Didelphidae; genus Gracilinanus; species Gracilinanus agilis. The sequence goes on along the minus strand of NC_058131.1, from coordinate 549,874,243 downwards.
TAATTTTTTTTTGTCTAGTGAAAAGAATTGATTTTTCAAACATCATTTGTGGTACAGTATAAAGGTATTTACAGAGAATTACAGATTTAGAAAGAAAGGGATTGTGGTTGCTTTCCTTCTGTAGTAATCTTTAAATATAACTCCTGCTTTAGCTCATAGTTATGATAACTTTTCTCCTAGCACAATTGTGCTAATTAACTGATTGGCCTCAATTGGAAATTCCCATGCCATTCTACATCAGCATTTGGCCCACATTTCAATATTACAACTATAGCTGATAAAATGCAACAGTGGTCGAATTTGTCTATTCCCTTGTGGAAAATCCCTTTGAAAATAAGATTATCATTTGATTAATACATTATTTTTCTTCATGAGCCCTACTTTTGACCAGCTCAAAAGGATAAGATAATTTAAGCTCTGTCTGATATAGTAGCAATTCTGGGGGAAAAATATATGAACGCTTTTAGGAATCTAAGTTTCTTTGAAATAAATTCCACCTTTGACAAAAAGTCCTTCCAAATCCTCTATAATTCTAGTACCTTTCCTTTGTTGATTATTTCCATTTTTGTTCTTTTTCTTTTTTGTTTGCACACTGTGTGTAAACTTTTGGAGATCAAGGATTGTCTTTTCCTTCATATCATCAGTTTTTAGCACAGTGCCTGGTACATAGTAGGCACCTAAAATGCTAATTCATTTGAAATATGACAAACACGAGAACATAGTTTGTTGTTGCTCAGTAATTTTCAGCTGTGTATGATTCTTCCTGACCTCATTTGGGTTTTTCTTAGCAATGATACTGGATAGTTTGTCATTTCCTTCTCAAGCTTATTTTACCTAAGAGGCAATTAAGGCAAACAAAGTTAAGTGACTTGTTGAGGGTCACACAGCTAATGTTTGAGACCTAATTTGAACTCAGGAAGATGCATCTTTCTGACTCCACATCCAGCACTATATCCACTGTGCCACCTAGCTCCCCAAGAACATGTGGCAAAAAAATTCAATATAACACAATTCTAGTCTCTTATGTATGATGTTTAGTTATTAAGAGAAGTTAGACATGGAATTGTCATTCTTTGGGTAATGCAGAGCATCAGACAATGTACTGGATTTGGAGCAAATAATATATAAATTCAAATACAGTTCTAAGTATTTACTAGCTGTATGACTTTGGAAAAGTCACTTATTTTTTTCTGAGCCTCAGTCTTCCCATATATAAAATAGGGATAATAATATCACCTATCCCTCAGAGTTGTTCATAGTTGTCCTCTCTGATCTTCATTTGTAATATGGTTATGATAATAGCACCTAACAAGGATCAAATGAGATAATGTATATAAAATAGTAAATGTTAAAGAATGACATAAATATGAATTATTGCTAGTACTATGGAACTCAATGGGCTGTTGTATCTCACACTCTCTAGAAAACCCTTTTTTTGTATTAATGGTTTAGAAATAAGCTAATTCCATACAATATGAGTAGACATTTTGAGGCTAGATTTGTTCACAACTGTATATCTTCCCTTATTCTTCAATTTTGATATATATTCTAACATGTCTATGGACTTCAGGACCCAGAAAATCCATGGTCTTTCCCAACAACTAAAATGATGTAAAAAGAGAAAGGAGCAGAATGCATTTCTTTGGAGTGCCATAGATTCACATCCCTCCTGGACTGTATGAATTTATATTATTCACTCCATCATGGTACTTACTCAAATGCTCACACATAGGGCATTCCATTTCCACTATCTGGCACCATCCATTCTGATTGCACTCCATCACTCCCCCAACCCTGGCAATGAAGAATGGCTCCCTAAAGCTCTCCTTGCTGCCCAAAGGGCCAGGGTACTCTCTATTGCCTCAAGGGTCCATGTCACTTAAATCTCCTTAATCCAGTGGCATAGAATCCGCAAGGCAGAAACTGACCTGTGGGTCTTTAAGAGATGCCAATTTTCCCCTCCACTAAAAATATCCATCCAAAGTTGAAAAGTTGAGCTTAGAAAGCTAAATTTAGTCTGCTTCAGAAGCTGAGAGTGAAAAGGAAGAAGATTAAATGCTATCAAGTCTTGGACTCTCTACTATCCTCAACTACCCTTAAAGTCCAGACTTGTACATCACTGTTTCTTTTCAGGTTCCATTCTTATACTGAATTAAACACATTGCCCATTTTCCTCCTCATTCTCCCTTTTCAACACTGAGAAATTCCTTGTCTTAGTTAACAACTCAGCCTTTTAAAGCTATTGACCTAGAGCTCCCTGCTTAGGGGCATTCCTGCTAATGAACTTGGGCCAAACCAGTTAAATAGTAAAACAGTGTACTTAAGGCATGTTTGCGCTGTCATTACATTTCATTACTGGCCACACAAGTCATGTGGACAATCAATTAGGAGTGGTTAAAAGACATCTGGGGCAAATAACACAATGTACTTGGACTCCTCATAGGCTCTTTATATCCAGGTCAAGTGAAGAATTGAAGCAATTATCCAGATATTTTTGGCAAAAGACTAACTTTAAATAAAAGAGAGCTTCTTTTAAAAATAAGTTATTCAGATTATTGCTTTGGAGTAATTGTACTCACTTGGTAATTAGTCTTCTATTTCACTTAGTATAGACCAAAGGACAAGTTAATTAAAAAATGGGGTCTCCAGAATCTCATCTCAGGAAGTTCTTTATCCTCTTTATCCTTAGCACTAACACTATGGCCAGGACAAGTTCAGAAATGTAATAAGATTATTTCATCACATGTAAAATGAGGCAAGCTGGATCTCTAGGCTAAGATTCTAGATCAATATGATCTCTTAGATTTCTCCTAGCCACTAATTGTCTATGCATCTAAGAATGTGAAGGGAAAAACACATTCGTGAGTCCCTAACTGAATTAGGACTAACTGGGAAAGGTTTCTGGGTGCCAGGGCAAGAGGAAGAAATGAGCAGGCAGCTTTCTAAAACAGACAGGTATATGAAAAACATAAAGTGGTTTCCCAGTTATATTAGATACCATGAATAGAACGGTTTATTGGGAGTTTATATTTGAGAGAATATGGAAGGAGATACATCTTGGTGGCTCAGTGGATTAAGTGCCAGAAATAGAAACAAGAGGCCCTGGGTTCACATCTGACCTCAGATACTCCTAAACTGTGTGAATCTGGACTTATTTCTGCCTTGGAATCAATATGTGGCATTAAATCTAGATGGAAGGTAAGAAAGAAAGAAAGAGATGGGGGGGAGATAGAAGGGGCAGGGAGGGGAGGGGAAAAGGAAGAAAGGATGGGGAGGAAGGGAGGGAGGGAGGGTGGAAAGGAGAAAGAAAGGAAGGAACGAACGAACGAATGAACAAACAAAGGAAGGAAGAAAGGAAAGAAGGAAGGGAAAGGATATAGTGATATTCTTAGTTTTTATTAGATATAGAATTGCAGAATCTGAGAGCTGGAGAGAAATCATGTTATCTAGCCTATTAAACAAGAATCTACCATACAACAACCTCAAAAATTAGTCATTTGAGATCCACTTTTTGATTTCCACCATTGAAGAACTCTCCACCTTCCAAAGCAGTCCATTTTACTTTGGGGTATCTTTAATTTTTTTTTCCTTTTTATGTTCTTATAGGATAATTGACTCTGAAGTACGTATTTATACAAATCTGTTTCTGCTCTTTGTTCCCAGTTTTACTTTCTGAGGACAAAAAGAAAAAATCTAACCCCTCTTTCAAATGACAACCCTTCAAATACTTAAATATAACTATGTTCCCTTAAATCTCTTATCCAGGATAAACAACCTTAATTCCTTTAACATTCTAATTTAGCATATTTGTAAGTTTCCTCACTTTCCTGGGCTATACTTTTCTGCACATACTCGAGGTTTTCAGTTTCCTTCTTAAAATGTGACTCCCAGAATTGAACACAATAGATCAAATTTGTCCTAAGCAGGGTAGAGTATAAGACAATTATATATTTTTCTACACAATGTGCCTCTAGAAATGCAACCAAAGATTAGTTTAACTTTGTCTTACTGATGTCTTACTGATGACTCATTAATTTGCAATTCACCAAGATTCTCCAAATCTTTTTTTTATCACTATTTATAAAGCAATGCTTTAACCATCCTATACTTATGCAGCTGATTGACTTTTTTTTGAATTTGTGTTTTAACAGAAGTGTAGGATTTTACAAATTGAATAAAATGATAGATGGCAAAGATTCAAACAACACTTAAGTTAGAATATTGGACTCAACTGGATAAGATTTAGTTGAGACAAATGTCTTAAAATTTAGGTCAAAAATAACCTTCACACATATAATTTGAGAAAACGAATATCTAGACATCAATTTAAGACAACTGATTCATTTTCAACTTTAACTTGATAGAAAGCTTGATAGAAAGGGAAATATACTATTATGAGAAGCATATTGGTACATGAAAGGATTGAGTATTCATGGAAAGAATTAGTCATCCATAATAAAGGTCTATCAATCCGGTGGTCACTTTGGACAATGCTGTTTTCCTGGAAAGTCATGAGTTACTTTTTTAAAAGCACTTTGTGTATTTAGACAGCTTTCATTCTGGGGACCTCAAGACATGGTAAAAATAATACATGCTCCCTTGAACATGACCCATGGAAAGAAGTGACTTCCTTTTCTCTCTCAAATAAATTCTTGAAAGGTATCTCTTCAATTTCTTGTTTTCCATGGATGGTAAGAATAAAGGTTCAACTTACTCCTGACTTCTTTCTTTTGACAGCCTTGAAAATGTTGGATGTTTTTAAAAGTCATTCTGTATATATCTACTTTTCAATAACAGCTTTGTTCTGATCAGGGCAGAGTACTGTAACACTTTTACCTCCTGATTCCTGAACATTGTTTCTCTCTCTTAATATGACCTAAAAAACCACATTAGCTTTTTTTCCTCCCTATGTCACACTGTTGACTCATACTGAGCTTTCAGTCCAATTAGATCTCCATATCTTTTTATATTGATCTATTCTCTAGTTATACCTTCTCCAAATGAACTTTTTAAATTATATTCTTGGTGAAAGTATAAGATTAAGTATTTGTCCCCATTAAATTTACTCATTGTTTTTGGTTCATCATTTAAACTATTTAAGACAGTTTTTGGATGCTGACTCCAATATTAAATGAACTGACTGTACTAGCAAGATTTATTATTTGCAATTTTTTTTGTTTATATCTGTCAATGGTCTTTGAATAGTACAGGGTCAAGGATAGTTCCCAGGACATCTGTACTAGAGATCCTCCACCAAAATTAGAACTAATCACTAATCACTAGATTCTAGGTTAGTTCACCCAATTATTGTTATTCAGCTCATATCTCTTCAAATTGTGAGACTTATTTAAATGCCTTTTTGTAATCTGTACATACTATATCCATAACATTCTCTTAATCTTTCAGGTTAGTAATCCTGTCCAAAAAAATATTTCAGTCATATATCACATGTTCATTTTTTGTCTGTTCTTTTCTATCATCATCATTTTCTAAAGCATTCCTCTATTGAGTACTCCACTACTTAAAAAATGGAAAAAGAAAAATTAAGCTACATGAAACAATGAAATGATAGCATTAAACAGTGAATACCATAGAAATGTAGGAAACATGTTTTATCATATCTTTTCTGAGACCAAGACAGCCCATTACAAATGGTCTGAGTTTATCCCCTCTTTTAGTGTTGTTTTAACACACACTACTATGGCATGACACATTTACAGAAAATTTAAATTTTTCAATTTTAATAATATGCTACCTACCTTTTCTCTGAATTCTTTCCAATATATTCTTCCCAAATTCAGGGGATGTAATTCTGCTTTGCTTTTCTCACCTCTCTCACAAATTCTAAGATAGAGTAATCAATTCTTCCTAATATTCCTGTTATTTCTTCTTTAGCAATTAACTTTCCCCCTACTTTTTGGTCATAATCATGTCCAGGATATCAGTTTTCATCATTGCTTCCTCTCTATTTTGAACTATGAACTAATCAGTAAGGCAAATCAGGATATATCACTTGCTCTACTTTTGTCAAAGGGTGGATATCCAAGAAGATGAGATCTCTCACCACTACTTTACAATACATATGCCAGATTTTATCTATTGTATTGTATTTCATTCCATTCCATTGCATTCTATTCTAGCATTTCACTACATACACATGCATAGCATAGTTCTGACTTCCATCCCATTAAATCACATGATAATTATAAAACTGGACATGCTTCCTTGCATTTGGGTGTTATTCTGTTTATTATCAATGTTTTATACATTTCAGTATAGATATCTTTTAATTCAATAAATATTTAATAAATAATTACTTTATGCCATACATCAGTGATTCCCAAAGTGGGCTCCACCGCCCCCTGGTGGGTGCTACAGCAATCCAGGGAGGCGGTGATGGCCACAGGTGCATTTATCTTTCCTATTAATTGCTATTAAAATTTTTAAAATTAATTTCCAGGGGTGCTAAGTAATATTTTTTCTGGAAAGGGGGTGGTAGGCCAAAAAAGTTTGGGAACCACTGCCATACATCGAGACCTGGGAACACAAAAACAAAAATAGTCTCTGTCCATAAGTATCTTATGATCTAATAAGAGGAGACTATGGTTTTGTGACCCTGGAAAGTCACTTAACCTCTGTCTGCCTCAAATATAAAATGGAGACAATAATAGAATTCAGGTCCCAGAGTTATTGCAAGGATTGAGATAATAGTTATAAAGTGCTTAGCACAGTGCCTATCACATAGTATGTTCTTAATGGTTGTTTCATTTCTCTTTCCCACTGTCCCTTCTTTCTTTCCTTCCTTCCTCTCTTTTCTGAATTACCAGTGCCATTTATACTTTTTTATAAATTATACTCCTCTCTGACATCTCCCTTTGTAGATAAATGTGAACAGGTTTCTCCTTCTCCATCTTTTAGTTTAAAGTTGTCTAGGTCAGATTCATAAGACTCCAAGCAGTATTCATCCTTAACCAAGAGGCTACATTTGAATACATAGTTTAGAAATCCAAATTCAAGTGCTAGGTATGAGCTTTATTGGTTATATGCCTCTCTAGAAAGTTATGTCTTCCTTTTCTGAATTCCCTTTCTTCCATTAGAAGAAGTAAAAACAACATGACCACATCTTCATTTTCCTGCCCAGATCAATGTCATGTAGTCCAGGGCTTGGTAAACTCTGATCTGGAACAAATTTAGCACTTTGGTGGTTTTGTATGACATGGTACTAAAAATAGATTTTATATTTTAAAATAACTTTAGTTTTAAATATTAAAAAATTCTTAGCTCAAGAGTCATATAAAAAGATTATAGTTTGCTCATTCCTGATCTGGTCCCAACACAAAGTTTTACAGATAAGCAAACGTTGGGTCAAAGTAGTAAAATGACTTGTTTATGATGAAAAAATAATTAAATGGCTAGATTTCTAATCTCTGTATTCTGAACCCAAATACTGATCATGTCATTAGTCTTCATGAATCACTGGTAATGAATAATGATTTTCAGATTTGACAAGTTTTTTAAAGCTCTCTGTCCCATTCAAGATGCACCAGAAAATCTGACCTCATGTCAGGTCAACAAGTGGCTATTCTAGTATCCCTCAGGAAGCAGTTACGAGTCACCAGTCACCATTAATTTTCTTCTTTCTCTGATCATTGCTAGATGAAACTTCTCATCTTGGTGCCTCTGGATTGGTATCATCAAACCTCGGACTACAAAAAAATTCTTCCTCTTTGGAGGAGACAAAGTTAAGAAGACTGAGTAGCAGGGAGAGACAATTTATGGGAAAATGTGGGGTTCATGGAGGTACTGAAGAAATACTGACATTATAATTAGAAACTTCTACATAGCTAAAAACTAAGGTTTGGATGGTTGTGCTTTTTAATTTTTTTAAGTTAAAAGAGTACTTGAAGATTATTTAGTGGAAACTGTCCATTTTGCAAGTGAAGAAATAGTTTTCTTGAGATTATAGATTTAGAACTAGAAATGACCTTAAAAAATCAACGAGTCCTACTCTCTTGTTTTACAAATAAGGAAACTAAGTCCTAAAAATATTAAATGACGTCTAAAATCATATAGGTAATACAGAGGTGGGATTTGAATCTAGGTACTCTAATTCAGTTTTTATCATGCTTTCTACACTGCTTTTTTAAAATAACCAAACCAATTTACTTCCCATTATATCTTGATTTTTCTTTTTCTTTTTAAAAAACCCTTACCTTCTGTGTTAGAATCATTACTATGTATTTGTTCCAATGCACAAGAGTGCAAAGGACTGGGCAACGGGGGATGGGAGGATTAAGTGACTTGCCCAGGGACATAGCTAGGAAGTGTCTGAGGCCAGATCTGAGTGGAGGAACTAACTCCAGTCTCTAGGCCTGGCTCTCAACCCACTGAGTCTTCCAGCTGCCCCCCACTCGATTTTTATTTTTGAAATTAATTCTTAAACTAAAAGGAAGAACAGAGCAAATCAGACTAATCACAGTCAATCAATCAACTTAAGCAATCCACATTTACTAAGTGCCTGCTGTGTACAAAGATGTGACAGCCAAATAAATATGTATTGTACTGCCAGCACCTTCATAGATTTGGTAATAACTCTACAGGAAACCAGGTAGGGGATGTTGGGCAGAAAATTCATCAGTACCAAAGAAAATAAATCAAAATAATGGAATTTCCTAAAATAAATAGAGAACACATTGGCATAGTAGACAGGAAGTTGGACTTGCAGTCAATAAAACCAGAATTCAAATTCCATCTCAGATACTTTTTAGTTATGTGACCCTGAACAAGTTACTTCAATTCACTGTGCCTCAGTTTCCCCATCTATAAAATGAGAGAGTTAGAGCCAATGGGGCATCTAAGGCCTTATACGACTCTAGTTATATGACTGTGTGTGTGTGTGTGTGTGTGTGTGTATTTGAGAAATTTAGAGGTTTATTGGTAAGATTTTAAAGGATTTTGTAGAAGAATTGCATTTTCAGTAGAATGTGTATATGTGTGTGTGGGGTGGGTAAAGTGGGCAGGGTACCAGACTGCAGTAAGAATTCCAGTAACATTAAGACTATGTTAAAGAAAAGATTCATCTAAAGGACCCAGAAGAAGATGGTGCCATGGGACACTCTTCTCCTCTCCTGACTGAGTCCATTCAGATTCTATCTCAAGGGTTCAGGAGTAGTAAATTGTATGCAAAATCCTTCCCATTCCCCAAGCATCCTGCCAATGCAATCTTCCCCTATCCCACCTCCTGGTTTAGATGATCTTCCAATTCTTACTTTTGAGGAAGGAATCCCAGAGTTCCTTCCCTTTTCAAACCCTTGAATAAACTTCTCCCCTCTCTTTTATCTCACCCTGAAGAAACATTGAGTATTCACACCACTTGCCTTAGAAGGGAGACAACTACAAATACAGGTGACATAAGAAATTCTAATAGAGAGATCCCAGAAACCATCTTTTCATTTCTGTGTGAGACTGAGGTCTGAGATTTATAGTTCAGAGAATTCACACACAAATAACTTTAAGACAGAATTTCAAATATTTCAATGGAAAGAGAACATAATAGTTCAAAGATTAAAGTATAAAATTCATTAGGAGATAACTAGAATATATTTGGAAGCTGGAAGAATCTATAGATGAAAGATGGACTTTACCTGATTCAAAATGACTCCAGGCCATAAAGCATTTAAGAAGTAGCCAAAGATATCCCAAATTACAGAAAGGTGAATACTTTGACATTTTAATATATCCATGATCATATTGTTATTATTATTATCCATAATCAGTTATCCAGTTAGAACTTCTCTTGGTATATGGTATAAAGTGTTGACTAACCTAATTTCCTCCAAACTCATGTCTAATCATTTTTATTGAATAGCCAGTCCTTAGCATGGGGCTTTGGGTTTATTGAATTATTAGGCTCATTTGCTTCTTTACATGGGTTTGTTACTTAGAATTACAAAAGCCCTAATTAAGTGATTGGAGAGCCAACAGGGAAAATTAATTTACCTAATTAATCTGACAACTGGAAGTCATGAGAAGTCAGAGAAAAACAAGTGTATAAATACTTCTGTAATATAGTTTGAAATTTTTAGGAATTTTATTTCATTTTTTTAAATAAAATGAGTGGATTACAATGTTTATCAACAAATGAAAATATTGATTGAATTGAAATTTTAAGAACTTGAAGGAAGCAAAATAGCAATTTAATGGGTAAAGCTACTGAAAGAACTCTTTAGTGAATGGTTTGGGATGTATGTAACATAGCATTTTCAAGATGATTCAAGCATTAATGTCACATGATTATTTACATCTTTGTGGGTGAAAATTCCATACTTAGGTCATTTAAAAAGTTGATAATAAAAGCTTTGTGATAGGTTCTTTATCTAGGAAGAAAATAAGTTGGAAATGTTAAAATTGGGAAGTTAAAAAATTAGGTCACATAGGAGGACTTCAATTAGCCACACAGAGATTGACTGGATACTTCATCAGAATATAGAAATGAGGTTTCTCAATAAGACAAATGACTCCTTCGTAGAATAATTATTTTAAAAATTCACCAGACTTGATTATCAGTAGTGGTCAGGAATGCTTAAAAGGTAATAGAGAGAATAAGGCACTGAAAGACATGGGGATGAAAGAGAAAAATGGACAGTACTATATGCTTCACGTGGTAGATTCTCCTAGAATGCTAGAACTGAAGAAAACATCTGAACTGAATAGCATCTTATTTAGCTGGAACTTCTCCTATGGCATTGGCAAAGGTATTCAGTTTCTCACTGGTGGATATTATTTTCCAGGGACTGATATAAATCTATTTGCTTTTCTTGACTTGTAATAAACCTGCCTCAGTTCTTTAAGTCTTATTACTTGCATGGTTCTATACTCTGCTGAGATAGGTGTCATATATTGAGTTTGAGATTATATGGATATGGATGAATTAACCAGAGGAACAGATGTACCAAAAACATATCTGGGTCTTTCAGGACAGGAAGGAACTTTTGACTCACAGACAGGAAGTGCTAAAGTAGAGTTCAAGCTGATGGGAATATATAGCAAGAAGATTTTACAAGATTTGGTGGGGGGTAGCCACATGACAAGGAGGGGCAAGTCTAAAATAAAGAAAAACAAATATTCAAACAAGTAAAACAATGTTCCTAAAAATGTAATGGATTACAAAGCTTTAAAATGAATGAGAGTAATAGATTATTCCCTAAAGATACTGGTTCAGTAGAATCATAAGGTTAGAAGAAATTATAAGGAATTATGAACAGAATAATGTGAGAGAATATGGAGATATATGTTGATATGGCCTTTCCTAGGAATTATGACAAAGAGTAGAAGAAATATACAATAATAGTTAGCTGGGAAAGAAGGACCAAGAGAGGGTTTTTAAAAGATGGGGAAGCATGGGCATGTTTATAGGCAAGAGATAAAGGACCAAGAGACATGGAGAGATTTAAAATAAGTGAAAAAGTAAGGATGACACATTGTGAGACAAGAGTGAAGGAGAAAGTGGCAGAAGACATCTGAGTGAGAGGAAATGAGGAAAAGGAGAGGAAAAGGAATTTATAGAAAAAAGTATCAATTTTTTCAGTGGAATTTGAGACAAGTTTCTCAGATGAGGCAGTGGTAGAGGGTGAGTCATGGAAGGTTTTAGGGGGGATAAAAAGGTTTGGAAGAGTTCCCATGGAAAATGGGATAGTGAGTTGATGAGGGAGGTATAGTAGGATAGCCTCACAGCACTAAGAGTCTGAAGTTATATAAATATGAACTTGTAGTGGATCAAATCAAAACAGTTGCTTGATTTTTTCCAACTTTGTTCAACAGGACATGTGGCGGGTGTGACCCAAGGCTCAGGCTTGACTGAGCAGATCAGCAATATGAGAAGGGGCTTATGGATTCAAGAGAGGAGGACAAAATAGAGTTGGACTGGTTCACCCAGGAGTCAAGATGGTGAGAAGAGAAGAGAGTGGTTAGTACATTGGAGATGACCTGTTAGAGAACTGAGGAATCAGGGATTGGAGGTCATGGTATGGATGAAGAATGGAGATATATAAGGGAAGTGCTATCTATCTATTTATCTATCATCTACTCATCTATGACTTTAAGAATGGATATATAGGATAATACTTTATATTTACATATTTAACAGCTTTTCAAAAGCACTTCTTCATACAAAATATCACTGATCTTTTCAATTATCCTAAGAATTATCCAAAGTGTGTATACACACACACACACACACACACACACACACACACACACACACACACACGTATCCCAAATGTTACAGATAAGGAAATGGAGACCCAGAATGGTAAGATTATTTCTCCAGGGTAAATAGTATAACAAGACAAATTAAAATTAGGGAGTTTGAATTGAGTTCCATCTAACTTTTTTAAAGTTTCCTTTTTTTAAAATGTGGTTTGGCAATATTAAAGCAGCCTCTCCTCATCCTCCTTGAAAATGTCTAGAATCTACAGGGAGGCACAGTAGTAGAAGATAGCAAAATTGGAGAGAGGGGCTCCCTGCATTAAGTAAGTGGATTCATTTAAATAAGCTTTAAGTTATTTTCCAGTGCTAAGATGCTATGAAACCTATACTCACAACCAGAAAAAGGAACTCAATATATATGTTCCCAAGTAGGTTAGAGTCATCTCTGTATGTGGACAGTGCATTCCTATTAAAAAATCAACAACGTGGTTGCTAAAGGGTGTTGTTTTTCTTAAATCAGTCGCTGTACCATTTTTGACTTTTCTCATAACATTTTTAATAACGTCTTATCTGTATTAGCATCTTTGTCAAAGCCTCACCATGAATTTTCAGCACACTACAGAAGCAGCAGTTCCAAGGATGTCATTAATCTATCAAGTAAACAATAAGCAGTATTAAAATTGTCTACATAGATAGTCAAATGACAGGCCATAATGGTTACCCAGAAGCCTAGGCAGTGTGTGCCAAGTAAATACTGGCAAAATCTGATTACACTGGGTACTATTATAAAGAGGTGTTCTATATAAGAAAATTATTTCCATGCTCCAGTGGACAGCCCTTACTAACAGTCTTCTGTTGGTTTGATTAGAATGGATTGTCTGCAATGAATAATCCTATAAAACAAATTATTTCTTTGGTCTACATCCATGTAAATGTCACTGCATAATGAAAGTACCTGATTCTGTGCTGTTTATACCCCTAGAAGAAAAAAGGCGCTAAGTTGTTCATGGCCCTATTTTTCCTGCTATTAACTGGTGATTAGTCTTCAACTTCCCTTGCCCCTTCCAGTTTCAAACATCCTAGTGATCTGAAAGCGCTCACCAGAAATACAGCATTCAAGATAAATCAGAAATTTGGGAGAAGAAAGATAAAGGGGTAAGAAAATAAAATGCACCAGACATCTCACCTTCTTTTTACAGGGCTCAGGGTATTTGTTTTCATGTACTAATTCAGTACAGAAACAAAGATCATCAGCTCTTTTGTATTTCTAGCTTCCACCTACAGGAAAAGTGATGTCCAGAATTCTACTCACTAAAGAAAATTTTACTATAATAAAATGATTATGCTTTACTAAATCTAATTGTATGGCTTTACAACTTACAATGTGCTTTCAAATGTGTAATTCTGTTGGACATTTCAAATAATCAAGGCTCTTTTATTATGTTTTAAAAGAATCAGGAAACAGAAAAAATGTCACTGTACTTGTTCAGTTCTTTCAGACTCTCCATGACTCCATTTGGGGTTTTTGTAGCAAAAATATTAGAGTAATTTGCCAATTCCTTCTCTGGCTCATTTTAAAGATGAGGAAACTAAGGCAGAGTTAAGAGACTTAACCAGGGTCATAGAATTAATAAGTGTCTAAGACTATATTTGAACTCAGAAAGATAACTCTTCCTGACTCTATCCCTGGATCTCTATTCACTGCACCACCTAACTGCCCTTTTCATTGCGGTAGAGATAGAAAAATATTATCCTGGTCTCCAAAAGAGGAAAGAATGTGGATATTTTAAATCATGGATTTTTGAGGTACTTATACTATTTCTGGTAAAAACAAAACAAAACAACACCAAAGAAGAGATTATTAAAGCAATAGTAAATATCTGATGCCTTTTTTGAATTCATGTCTTCCTGACTCCAGACCCACATCTAACTGTGCCATCTAGCTGCCTTTCAAATGAAGATATCAACAATACATAGAGACAAAGTGAAAAGAATATTTCAGGGAAAACAACCCAATAACTAGGGATTCTAAAAGCAAAGAAAAAGTCAAGTGTATGCTGTGGCAGCTGCAAAGAGCTGTAACAAGTTCTAAGGCTGCATTAATAGAAATTTTGTGTCCTGACTGAGCCTGGTTGCATGTCTACCAAACTACCCCTATTATACATATAGAATAATGTACCTTGTTCCAGGTGCCATGTTTTTCAAAGAACACAGAAAACATAGAACAAAGAGGAAACTAGACACGAAAAGGCACTCAAAAGAAGCCATTCCATGAGAATATGTTGAAAAAACTGGGAATGTTTAGCCTGAATAAGAGAAAGTTTGCTGGAGACATTCTGGTAGACTTCAAGTGCCACATGGAAAAGGAATTATACTTTTTCTATTTTGTTTCTGCAGTCTTGAAAAAGGATAAATGGATAAAAGATAAGGGGGACCAGATTTCAGCTCCACAGAAAGATTCTTCAGCAATGAGAGTTTACCAAAAGTAGAATAGGCTGCCTTGAATAATAGTGGGCTCTCCATACCTGAAGTCCTTCAAATCATGGCTTCTGAACATTGATTGATGATATCATAGGGGTCATGATAGGATGAGAGTAACTGACTTCTGTGGCCCCTTCTGACTCTAAGTATATGACAATATGATTCTAGTCCCTATAGAATTGTTTATAATGGGATTTTTTATAAGATAATAAACACAGCCCTCAAAAGAGTAATATTTCATAAAGACCTTCCCCTGGTATGATCATGCTCTGCTACTTCTGTACAACAGTGGCAAAAGGAATTGTCTTTCTTAAATGATTTCCCAAATGTACTAGGATTTGCCATCTGATTTTAGAGTCAAATCTCTGTACATTGAGCCCATGAAATAGAAAAGAACTGGATAGAATTTGTAGTAACTTGGTCACAGCTTTGGACATAAAACTGGGTGTTTTCAACCTCAATTTTTCAGAGTCTCCACAGCCAGCCTTCTCTAAGGAATAGTGAAACCAATCAACCAAAGGCTGTGTGAAGATCTACTGTGGAATCATAACACATATAACTTTATAGCATCCCAAACCTAACAGAAAACATTGCATCTACTTGGCCAAGGAGAATCACAGGGTTGTTGTAATGAAGTTATGCTCACAGCAGATGGTCATTTTCAATGAAAAGCTGCTGTCTCTGAGTGATTACTTTTCAGGAATCAATTTCATCTGTCCATGGTTCATAATATGGAAGTGAACAAATGCAGAGCCTTGGTGAATTAGAGTTTTGACAATTAGGGTGGGTAGAGGATAAAGAAAAGAAAGAGAGGGAAGAAGAAAGGGGTAAAAGGAAATATCTGTGCTATAGCCAAGATCTGAGTTCTACTTGCTGATGATTCTCCTTCCTTTGGCTCTAGCCTCCATTTTCTTCATAAGCATCTTTTTTATGTTTAATGTCAATGTTCTCTTGTCCCCCAAACCTATATTTTCCATGAAAGGTATGGGCTTTCTGTATTTCAGGTATCAAGGATTTCTGTGTATATTGTCCTTTAGGAATGAGTAAGTACAAATTATTTGGCCCTGAATATTTACTTTTACAATATGGAGCTATTTAAATAAAGTGAATCTGTCTATCATAATTAAACAAGGAGAAAGAGGAAGGTCATAATAAAAAAGCCCTTAGGAAGATATAGAATGAGATTTCACATCCAGAGTGAAATAAATATTGTGCTTTTCAGGGGAAAAGCTTCATATTAAACTCAATTTTGAAAGATAATATTTTGGCAAGTTCTGGATTATGTGGTAATTTTCCATTTTGAGAAAATGCATTTCTGTGGTTTTCAATCACCTTTCTTCTGCTTCCTCTTCATCATTGTTCAATTAGCTGGGAATGGGTGGGATGTGGCTTAGCGTCCACCAGTTATTCTCCAAACAATATATATTTACAGATCCCTACTGTTCCCATACAGAATAAGACAAGCCATTGTGAATAAATTGAGAATTTGACAAAGTAGCCTTGCCTCATCACTTTTCTCCATCAAAACAGTCAACCTTTCCCTATTTTCCCATTTCTATATATATAGTACTACTTACTTTCTAAACCCCTCAGACTCTCAACTCTGGAGGTATCTTATAGTGAAATGGAAAAATAATTAAGTACTTATTATGTGCCAAATACCTTCTTAAGTACTGGAGATAAAAGTGTTCTCGATACCTTTACATTTTAATTAGAGACAAAAGTACAAATAGTAGGGTTTTGTTGCAGGACAAATGAAAATGTCTAGGAGTCTAGAAGGAAAAACAAATAGGTCATAAAGTGCCTTAGGAGCCAATATCAGGGCAGAAGCTCTTTACCAGTGACTTTTAGGAAGGGGATAATGGGTCTGAGAGTTTCAGTAGAGTAGAGATCTGGGTTCCTTCAGGGAAAGGTAATGATAGTGAAGGGAGGGGTAGGTAATACCTGATAGGAACTGGGCAATGGAATCTGGGGTGAAGGGAGGGGAAGGGATAAGTCCTCAGGCAGGGAGTTGGTGGACTGAATTAGAGGAAGGGAAGAATACCAGTTCCCCAGTGCAGAAAAATCTTGCTTGGGAACTCGGACCTCTAGAAGTATTTTCCGTTAGATGTCTCATTTCCTTTTCTTCTTTCCACTATTTTAGTCCATCACCAGAGACAGACAAATCTATTTCTATACTATTATTTCCTTGCAAATGTCCTTGGGTTATACTTTGATCCTTTCCTAGTTTTTGTTCCTACTCTTGCTTTTGTAATTCATTCATAAAACTCTTTCCTTGGCTTCACTGACTAGTATGCTATCAAGCAACCCTTTGACATATACTGAGATGGACCCTAGATCTGTTCTAATGTTCAAGACACTAATGCTCTTAGTAATGGCTTTCTTTATGCTTTGAAATAGGAACTGGTATTCTTTTTGCAGTCAGTGAATTTTCTGAAATTGTTTCTGACAAAAGAAAAGCTGAGCTTGAAAGAAACAACCTAGTAGCCAAAGTAAAGGGAACACTAAGACCAATAAATAAAATATAGTATATGAGAAAGCTCTTCTGATCCTTTTAGTTTTTTATAGAGTAGTGGAAAAATACTGTAGTAAATGCTTCTCCTACCTTTACTTTCAAACGAAAAGTTAACTCTTTCCCTTTTCTCTATCACAGTTGATTGAAATAATGGAAGGTCAAGATGGGTGAGGTAGTATGCGTATATGTCATTCATAAGTCCAATCATAGGCAAAACTGCAAAGTATATGAAGTGCATCTCTGTACTGGAAGCCTTTTCACCCCATCTGCCAAGTGCTATTCTCTACATTTCCAAATCTCTCCACCATTTTCTGCTTAATGGTAGGGTATCAGGCAAAGGATTTATTTAAGATACAATATCTCAAGCTGAAAATTAGTCTGTTCATCATCAATATAGAGTATTAATGTTGTATCTTAGAAATTTTAAACAAACCAAAGAGATGGGTGGGGCAGGCAAATGACTTTCCTGAGACATTCAAACCATATTACATATACAAGTATGCATTTTATTTACACATGGCATTAGTGTTATCATCACTTCCAAGCATATTCCAATAAGAGTTCTAGAATAGGTAAACAGATTTGCACTGCTCTATTGTAAGTTTTTGGTTAATGAAAGAGTTTTCTTTTCTTTCTTTCTTTCTATTTTCATCTAAGAAAATTCAACTTTAGGGATAACAACAAAAATACCTCTGAGAGAAAATGATAGAGTAGGATGAAACCATTTAGTTAAGTGCTGTGCTGGCTCATCTGAGAATTTTCGGGAGTGCATAGATCCAAGGAAGGAAGATTAGACATCATCAGACAATAGGAATAGGCCGGGTTAGTCATAAGCACATTTTCAAAATAGTCAAAGTTTTGTTTTCCTCTTCCCTACCTCTTCCTCCTCTACCTTGCCTGAGTCTCTGCTATCAGAGAAGAAAGTGATTGATAAACTCCTCCACACTAATAAGTTCAGGTGTCATCCTCTTTCAAGGGCATAAGTATACCCTACTGTTGGTCTTTAGATGGTTCCTTGAAAATGTAACATGAAATGAAATGACTTTCCAGGATCCAATTGAATCCACTAATGGTTGGAATATTATGAGATAATAAACATGAAAAATTTAGGAAAACTTAGACTCATATAAATTGGGAGAGAAAAAAAATGAGCAGATTGAGGAAAACCTTTTACACAATGACCATAACCCCCTCACTAAAAAACTCCAGTGGATTCTAGTTCCAGTATCAAATATAAAGTCCTTCTTTTGGTATTAAATATCTGCACAACCTGAATCCCCTTTCCTACCTTTTCAGTCTTCATTCACTTTATCTAGCTATACTGATCCACTTGGTGTTTCATCTTATGCCTGGAATTCTCTCCTTCCTTATCTTAATCACCCACTTCCCTTTGGTTTTTGCTGAGATCCAGCTCAAATCTCACTACCTGAAGAAGACCTTCCCTGGTCCCTCCAGCTGCTGATTGCTTCCATTCTGGTATCACTTTCAACTACTCTATATATAAACTGTATGTAACTGGATATTTTCATATTTATCTTTCTCATGAAAATATATGACTCTTAAGGATAAGAGACATTTTTGGAGAAAATGACAGTGAGAAGAAATAAGAGAGAAAGAAAGGAGGAGGAGAAGGAACAAGAAGAACAAGAAGAACAAGAAAGAAGAAAGAAGGAGGAGGAGGAGGAGAAAAAGGAGGAAGAAGAAGAAGAAGAAGAAGAAGAAGAAGAAGAAGAAGAAGAAGAAGAAGAAGAAGAAGAAGAAGAAGAAGAAGAAGAAGAAGAAGAAGAAG
>NC_058131.1:549816771-549850317 GCF_016433145.1 Gracilinanus agilis | reverse complement strand
TTTCACCCCTTTATAGTGTGGAAATGCCCCAATTCTGAGTACCTTCAATGCTGCGCCCTGTTGTGGGGTTCCTTCGTTCCTCTGGACTCTTTTTTATTTCCCCTTGAGGAGGCCTGTATGCTTTGGTCAGGAGAGACTGAGCAGCTGCTCCTTACACTGCCCCTATCTTAACCGGAAGTCCAAAATAGTTCTTAATAATTACCTTAATTTCTTTTTCATTAGAGGTGAGATCACCCATTTCATTTATGATACTGTTAATTTGTCTCTCTTCTTTCTTTTTCTTAATTAGATTAACCAATACTATCTATTTTATTTGTTTTTTTTTCAAAATACCAGCTCCTAGTCTTATTTATTAGTTCCATAGTTCTTATACTGTTAATTTTATTAATTTGTCCTTTGATTTTTAGGATTTCCAATTTGGTCTTCATCTGAGGGTTTTTAATTTGTTCTTTTTATAGTTTTAGTTGCATGCTATAATAATGATACTAAGTCTACCCTGCCCATCTTTAGATATAATCACCAAAAGTGAAAACATCTCCATTTAACTCACAAGTTGGGTGGTCTGTAACCCACATGTGATAGAGTGAGTAACAAATCAGTATTTACTGACTGCCTCCTGGGCAGTCCTAAGAAAAGCTTCTGTTGTGACTGGACACATAAACTAAGAGGAGGCCATAGGAAGTGATGCAAAAGAGGCCCCTTTAAAAGAGACCTCAGTGAGCTGGGCCCTCTTTTGGTTCATGAATGGAACCTGAAGGAGCTCTTCTGGTTTGTGACCAGACTTGGAGGAGGCCTGGAGCTGGTGAGAGTGTTCCACATGGTGAATATTAAGACTGAATCTTCCTGAACTTCTCTTAAGGAACTTCCTTTTAATAGAGACTCTGTGGCTGAAGCTTTTGCTTTGTTTGCCTTTGAGGCCATTTGGGCTTCTACTTTCCAGCCTTGGAATCAAGGCCGGATTTCCCTTGTTTGAGGGTTAATTAGATCTATCTGGATTGAAGTAGGGGATCAGAGAAAATTACCTACTATGTTAGATTACTTATCCTATCTTATCCTCTCTTTTATTTCCGTATTTCTACTTCCTCTGCTCATTTGTAAATAAATTTCCATAAAAGTCATTTTAAATTGAGGTTATTCTTTAACTGGGGATTGATAATTGTTCAAGCCCCTGGTGACCAACCTTTTAATATTTACCCAATCAAAACCTCTTTTCACCCCTTACATTGCCCAATTGTTAATTTCCTCTTTCTCTTTTTTGTTAATATGGGCACTCAGGGATATTAATTTTCCTCTGAGTCTGCTTTGTCAGTATCCCAAAGTTTTTCATATTTTGTTTACCCATGAATTGTTTTTATTATTTGTAACTTAACCAATCATTTTTGGAGAATCATATTATCTAATTTCCAACTAATTTTTAATTTGCCTCTCCAGGTACATTTACTAAATATAACTTTTATCACATTTGATCTGAAAAAGTTGCATTTATGATTTCTGCTTTTCTGAAGTTATTTGCATTGTTTTTATGGCCCAGTACATGGTCAATCTTTGTGAATGTACCAAGTGCTGCTGAAAAGTAGGTGATTCTTTTTTATCCCTATTTACTTTTCTCCATATATCTATTAACTCCAATTTTTCTAAGATTCTATTCATATCCCTTACTTCTTTCTTACTTATTTTTTGGTTTGATTTATCTTGATCTGAGAAAGGAAGGTTGAGGTGTACCACTAGTATAGTTTTACCATCTATTTTCTCCCTAAGCTCCAATAGTTTCTCCTTTAAAAGCCTGGATGCTATACCACGTGGTGGATACATGTTGAGTACTGTTATTTCTTCATTGTCTATACTGCCTTTTATCAGGATGTTATTACCTTCCTTATCTCTTTTAATCAGATTGATTTTTACTTTGTATTTGTCAGATATCATGATTGCAACTCCTGCCTTCTTTTTCTCAGTTGATGCCCAATAAATTTTGCCCATACTTTCTCCTGAAAGCATATAGTCAGTTTTAATGAATAGGTAATTCTTGGTTATAGATCCAATTCTCTTGTGTTCCTGAATATCATAGTCCATGGATTGGAGTTCTTTAGTATAGAGTAGTGATTACTAAAGTGGCTGCCACTGCCCCCTGGTGGGTGCTACAGTGATCCAGGTGGGTGGGGATGGCCAAAGGTGCATTTATCTTTCCTATTAATTGCTATTAAATTTTTAAAAAAATTAATTTCCAGGGTGCTAAGTAATGTTTTTCTGGAAATGGGGAAGTAGGCCAAAAAAGTTTGGGAACCACTGGTATAGAGCCTGCCAGATCCTGTGTAATCCTGACTGGGGTGCCTTGATATCTGAATTGTTTCTTTATGGCTGCATGCAATATTTTCTCCTTGGCCTGGAAGCTCTTAAATTTGGCTATAACATTCCTGGGGGTCTTCTAATGGGGATTTAATGTAAGAGGTAATCTATAGATTCTTTCAATGTCTATTTTGCCTTCTTGTTCAAGAAAATCAGGGCATTTTTCTTGGATAATTTCTTGTAATATGATGTTGAGGCTTTTAATTTGGTCCAGGCTTTCTGGTAGAACAATATTTCTCAAATTGTCTCTCCTGGATATGTTTTCCAAGTCACTTGTCTTTTCAATGAGATATTTCATGTTTCCTTCTATTTTTTCCTTCTTTTGATTTTGCTTTATTAATTCTTGCTGCTTCATGATATCATTAGGTCCTACTTGCCCAATTCTAGTCTTTAAAGACTGATTTTCAGCTATGATTTTTTTATTTTCCTTTAGTTTGGTCTATGTTGCTTTTCATGTCTTCCAGCAGGTCAATTCTGGTCTTCAATTTGTTCATTATTTCATTCGATTTTTGTGCTTCTTTGGGCAATTTGGTCTTTTAAGCTTCTATTTTCTTTTTTTATTGCTTTATTTTCTTTTTCCCACTTTTTTCTCATTTTTTTTCTAGTTTTATTGGTTGGTTCTTAAACTCCTTTTTGAGTTCCCTCGAGAGCTGGTGACCAGTTTCAATTTTTTTGGAAATTTCATACGTGCTTGCTTGTCTGTCATTCTCTGTTGTTGCTTCTGTATTTTGCTTTTTTTCTCCATAGAAATTATCCGGAGTCAAGAGGTTTTTTTTTTATTATTGTTGTTGTTGTTTTTAATTTTTGCTGCTGCTTATTTCTTTGTCATTGGTGAACCTGCATGTTGGTAGTCATTGCTTTCTTAGCTTGTCATACAGTACTTTGCCTTGGTAGTATATTCCTTTCCCACTCAGAAGCCTGAATGAGAGCAGGTAAATTTATGATATTCTTTGTGTATCTCCCTTTAAAGTGTTTATCTCTGAGGATATCTTTCCAGCCCCTTCTGACTCAGCAGTGGCCAGCCTCACTTCTGTAAAAGCTCCATGCTCTGCTATCCAGGCTCCATGTTCTTCAGCCTCAAGTCTCAAGTCTTATAGCCAAGACTCAGAGGTAAGTCTTTGGTGCTTTCAACCACTCCCCAAGAATTTAGAGATTGCCCCAGCCCTAGCTCTGATTTTGGCGTGGCAGGTGGTATGAGGGAGGGGTGATTAGCTTGCACTTTGATAAATGTATTTTTGTCTCCTTATAGCATGGGATCCCCAAACACTGCCTACCTTTAAGGCTGCATCTAGTGGGAGAGCCCTTTTATATGTCCAATTTTGATTTATGTACTTTTGAGACATTTTGTAATGATTGGTTGAAAGGAGATTCAGAAGTCTCCTGCTACTATGCCACCATCTTAGCTCTCCCCAAAATGGGCCAATTGAAAAAGAAAAACCAAAAACTAACACAGGAAAACTGGGCCTTAAAAATCAGAATTGACCATTTAGAAACTAATGATTTCATGAGAAATCAAGAAACAATAAAGCAGAATCAAAGGAATGAAAAAACAGAGGAAAACATGAAATATCTTATTGGAAAAACAACTTACCTAGAAAATAGATCTAGGAGAGACAATTTTAGAATTATTGGACTACCTGAAAGCCATGATCAAGAAAAAACCTTGGATATCATATTAAAAGAACTTACCAAAGATAACTGCTCAGAGATCCCCAAACAAGAAAATAAAATTGTAATCAAAAGAATTCACAGATCACCTCCTGAAAGAAATCCTCAAATGACAAATTCCAGAAATATATTAGCTAAATTCAAGAGCCACCAAGCAAAGGCAAAAATGCTTCAAGCAGTCTGAATGAAACCATTCAAATACCATGGAGCTACAGTTAGCATGACACAGAACCTAGCTGCTTCTATATTAAAGGATGTAAAGGCATTGAATATGATATTAAGGAAGGCAAAAGATCTGGCTTTACAACCCAGAGTCACCTATCCTGCAAAACTGAGTATATTCTTTCAGGGGAAAAATTGAATATTCAATAAGAAAAAAGGTTTCCAAGCATTCCTGAAGAATAAGCCAGGCCTAAACAAAAAATTTTGAAGTCCAAACATAAGACACAAGAAAGCCCCAAAAGATAAATAATAAAGAACATATTTAAGGGACTCATTAAGGTCAAAATGTTTATAAGTCTGCATAAGAGGATTTCTGTAATTCTCAAAAAATTACCCTTAGTAGTAGAGAAGATAGAAGGAATTTATTCAGAAAGAAGGTAGAGAAACAAGATGATTATGATGATATGATATATATGTAAATATGATGATATGGAATGATATATATGTATGTATATGATATATATGCATATTAATGATATGTAAAAAATCAATCAAGGGCTGAAAGAGAGGGCTGGACTGAAGAAATGGGAAGGGAGAGATAGAATGTGGTAAATTATATAACATAAAATGGCATGAAAAATCATTATAGAGAGGGGAGGATAAGGGTTGTGACAGGCAATGTTTAAATTTTACTCTCATTTTAAAGGGCTCAGAGAAAGTAAAATATGTATACTCAGTGGGGTATCAAATTCTATCTTACCCCACAGAAAAGTAGAGGGGAATAAGACAAGGGCAGAGGGAGGTAAGTGGAGGGAGGAGGAAGTGGAGTGGTGACTAAAAGCAAAATATTGGTGAGAAAAAGAGAGAAAGGGAATAGAGCAGGATTTAAAGGGGATAATGTGATAGAGGGCAATACACAGTTAGTAACCATAACATTTAATGTGAATGGAATGAACTCACCTATAAAACAGAAGTAGATAGCAGTATAGATTAAAAAACAGAATCCTACTATATTTTGTTTACAAGAAACACATTTGAGGCAGGGTGTGAAATATTAGGTTGGGTTTTAAGGGATGTGTTAGATATTATATTAGGACCAGTAACAGAAGAAAATACTGATTTGGGGAGGCCACCTAATCCCAGTTCAGGCAGAGCCTGACACTGAGATGACATACACAGACCACTAAAATATGAAATAATAGTTGGTTTAATAAACTAGGGACAGGTTGGAAGGGATTTGGATATACTGAATCTAATGTTATCTACCTATACCTCCCTCCCCCAGATCTAGAAATCTCTTCACAAATGTCTTCTGAGTGGTTTTCCTATTCTACTCCTATACTCTCTATATAACCCCAAATTCCTGTACTCAGCTAAGCTAACATTAAACCCTCCTTTGATGGTTTTAAGGAAGGGGTCTGTGTAAGTCTGACAGGGCCAAAAGATGGAACAGTGGTCTCAAGGTCAGCTGCCAGTTGTCATAGGATCAGCACAGGAACTTAACAGATGTCAAAACTCAACCACAGGGAATCAGGATAATGGAGCAACAGGTAGGATAGGAGATAAGGCAATAAAATGCCACAGGGAAATAGCTAAACTCTTTAGTTCCACCCCAGAGAGAAAAGCCACACACCTAGGCCTTACTGTATCTCCCCAACAGCAGCTCCTCAGGATTCCAGAAAACTCTGATCTGTTGTCCATCTGCAAACTTACACATCTTAACTTTTCCTATAACAGTTTACACACAGAGATTCAAGGTAAAAAGCTGGAGCAGAATTTATTATGTATCATCTAAAGTATAAAAAAGCAGTAGTAATCATGATACCAGACAAAGCTAAAGTAGAAATTGGTCTGATTAAAAGAGATAAGGAAGGAAATTATAATGAAATGGTATCATTACTAAACATTTATGCACCAAATGGCATAACATCTAGATTTCTAAAGGAAAAAATAAAGGCACTCAAGTAGGAAATGAATAGTAAGATGGTATTAGTCGGGCATCTCAACTTTCCCCTTTCAGTACTAGATAAATTGAACCAAAAAATAAATAACAAAAAGGTAAGGGAAGTGAATGAAATGCTAGAAAAATTAGAATTAATAGATATCTGGAGAAAACTGAATAGAAATAAAAAGCAATATACCTTCTTCTGAGCAGTACATGGCACATATACAAAGATTAACCATGTACTAGGGCAGTGATAGGCAAACTATTCCCCGTGAGCCAGATCCAGGTCGTAGTTTCCCCATCACTTCCTTAAGCAATTCCCTAATCATTACATCTGGATGTGGTAGGGTAGTGATTATGGAATTGCTAAAGGTAGTGATGGGCAAACTACAGCCTGGATCGGGCCCTCAGGGAATAGTTTGCCCATCACTGTACTAGGGCATAGAAACTTTGCAAAAAATGCAGAAAAGCAGAAATAAAAATACAACTTTTTCAGATCATAATGCAATAAAATTATACTTAAACGTCCTTGGAAAGGCAAATTTAAAATTAATTAGAAACTCAATAATCAAATTCTTCAAAACAGGTTGATCAAAGAATAAATCATAGAAATAATTACAGACATTATTAAAGAGAATTATAACGAGGAGACATCATATCAAAACCTAGAATTTATATCACTGGGTGACTATCCCAACAAAATAGAGAGGAAGGAGATCAATGAATTGGGCTTGAAACTTGAAAAATTAGAAAAAGAACAAATTTAAAATCCCCAGATAAAAACTAAATAGGACATCCTAAAAATTAGAGAAGAAATTAATAAAATTGACAGTAAAAGAACTATGAAACTAATAAATAAGACTAGGAGCTGGTATTTAAAAAAAACAAATAAAATAGATAAATGTTGGTTAATTTAATTAAGAAAAAGAAATAAGAGAGCCAAATTAACAGTATCAAAGATGAAAAAGATGATCTCACCTCTAATGAGGAGAAAATTAAAGTGATTATTAAGAACTATTTTGCCCAGTTATGTGGCAATAAATAAGGTTATCTAGGTGATATGGATAAATATTTACAAAAATAAAAATTGCCTAGATTAACAGAAGAGGAAATAGAATACTTAAATAACGCCATGTCAGAAAAAGAAATTGAACAAATCATCCAAGAACTCCCTAAGGAAAAAATCTCAAGGATTATATCTACCATTTAAAGATCAATTAATCCCAATATTCTATAAAGTATTGACAGAATAGGTAGAGAAGGAGTCTTACCAAATTCTTTCTTATGATACAAATATGATACTGATTCCAAAGCCAGGAAGACCAAAAACAGAAAAGGAAAAGTATAGACCAATTTCCTTAATGAAAATAGTTGCAAAAACATTAAATAAAATACTAGCTAAAAGGCTACAACATGTTATCACATAGATTGTCTACCATGGCCAGGTTGGATTTGTGTAAATAGAATTAGCCAGATCCCATTAATAGTCAAAAATCTACTCAACCCAGGCGTGCTAATGATGTCACTCCCACCTCCCTTAGTGGGGAGGGGAGACGAGTTACCCACACGTGACAATAAGTAACAAATCAAGAATAAGGGACTGCCCTTTGGGCAGTCCAAATCAATGTAGAAACTGCCATTTGTCCATTTGAATTAGAGGTGGACCACAGGAAGTGATGAAAGACATGATCTCTTTAAGTAAGTGAGTGAACTTCCTGTGGCGGCAGTTGCCATCTGGAACTGGAGGAAGAAGCATCTCCTGAGACCACAGACAGCTTACACTCTGTATTGTCACGTGGGTAAGTTAGGCTGGCTTCCTTGGCCTAGCTGGGCCAATTTTAAACTCTGCCTATCTGGCTGTTGGGCCCTGTGGCTTACAGCTTCATTTATTTAGACTTCTAACCTCCCTTTTCTCTTTATCCCTACTTTACCTACCAGATTGTAAATAAACTCCTCAACCCGATGCTGACTTGGGTCTGATTTAATTACGGAATCAACCTGAATTGTTGATTCCTGGCGGCCACATATTTTTAATATATAGCTATAATAACTAAATTTTAATTCTTACAGATTTATAACTGTAATGCAAGGATGGTGTAATATTAGGAAAATCATTCACATAATTTACCATATCAATAATCAAAACAACAGAAATCACATGATTATTTCAATAGATGCAGAAAAAACCTTTGACAATACACAACACCCATTCCTATTGAAAACACTAGAAAGTATAGGAATAGATGGGCCATTCCTCAAAATAATAAACAGTATATATTTAAAACCATCAGCAAGTATCATCTGCAATGGGGACAAGTCAAGTTAGAAGCCTTCCCAATAAGTTCAGGACTGAAGCAAGGATGCCCATTATCACCTCTATTATTCAATATTGTACTAGGAATGCTAGCGGTAGCAATTAGAGAAGAAAAAAATTGAAGGGATTAAAGGAGGCACTGAAGAAACTAACCTATCACTCTTTGCAGATGATATGATGAAATACTTAAAGAATTCTAGAAAATCAATTAAAAGACTAGTGGAAATAATTAACAACTTTAGTAAATTTGCAGAGTACAAGATAGACCAACATGAATCATTAGCAGTTCCAACAAAATTCAGCAGCAGGAGTTGGAAAGAGAAACTCTATTCAAAATCACTCTAGATAATATAAAATATTTAGAAATTTATCTACCAAGGAAGGGAGGAGAGAGATAAATATATACTAATTATTATGAGGCTTTGTAACTTTATAGATATACCATATTGATGACTTTTTTTTAAAAGAAGGATGGTAGAAATATCCAGAAGAGGTGTATGCATGTGTTTTCACTTTCCAAAAAGTAGATATGTTTTTAATACAAGGAGATTAGGCAGCTAGGTGATTCAGGGGACAGAGTGGACATGGGATCTGAAAGATCTGAGCTTATATCTGGTCTAATTCAGTGTTTAGTTGTGTGACAAATGGACAAGTTACTTAAGCTCTGATTGCCTTAGTTTCTTCATCTGTATAATGGAGCTTATAATAAAACCTACTTCTCTAAGGTTGTTATAAGGAAAAAATGAGATAGTATTTATTTAAAACTATGCAAATAAACATAATATAAATGCTAGCTATTAGATGTAGTTGACTCAAAGGAAATACTTGCTAATTTTGGAATTTCAGGCATCAGTCAGAGATTGATTAATGGTAACTGCTCCTTTAGCTACTCCTCAAACCACTTCTATAGATGACCTCTACTCATCCTTCTTCAAAGTCTTCCTGGAAATAGGATTGTGTTTTAGTCCCATCTTCAGGTCTGAGTCCCTTAGTAAACTGGACAGTCCTACATTAGTGGGGAACATGGGGAGAGAGTCTAGGTGTCATGGAGAATATGGAGTTAGTTGCCTTAAAAACTTTCCAATTATGTGACAAGACTAGGTAGGGAATTTGCCTTCTCCAGACTCAATCTCTTTATCGGTGAAGTAAGGATAAAAATAGCACCTACCTCAAAGTGTTTCAGATAAACTCAAATGATATAAGAAATGTAAAACACTTTAACAATCTTAAAACATTATATAAATTCTATTTTTGATGACTATGATTAATTATCTTAAGCTCTTTAAACATTTTTAATAAAGAAATTGCAGAAGACCCAGTGGACAAAGAGATATTGAATTACATTGCCTTATGTTTTCCATTGAAGTTGTGATTTAGGGATTTGGTAAGTGGTAGTGGTAGTTTAAGCATCATTATTCATTTCTGGAATCCTGGATCAGAATCTCATGAGAGTACACAAAAGCAAATGTGTCCAGTGATCTCATCCTAAGCCCCAGGGGTTCACAGTACCTACCATAAAGAAGATTTGAGAATACAGCTATATTCCAAGAGTCTGATAGAGAACAGGTCCAAAATGTGATAGATTTATGTATGTTGGCAAAGATGAAGAGGAAATATAAACATCTCACTGTACATCAGCACAGAGCTATCTTTTTAGTCTCTAACTTTGATGGGTAATAGACTTACTGGAAGGAGACAGAAAGAGACATAAATAAGAAGTTGCTAAAAGAGCCCAAGTCTTAGTCTTGATTCAGGTGAATAGAAATTTTTTATAAACCTACTGGTCCAGAACACTATAATTGGTGTTATAGGAGATATGATGCTTAAATAAGACATATCTTTGACCTCACGAAATTTACAGACAAGTCTGTAGATACGATAGCGATGCTATTACCATTGGTTGCCAAATCTTGGTGACTCTACCTTCATACTATTGTTATGACTAAAATTATTTTGAGAGACTAATTTTGGGGTAAAAGTATAACTTCATTGATTATATCAGATTTATTGGTTGGACCAGCATCATAACTAATAAAGTGCTAATGGTTTCCATGTCTCTCGTAGGACCAGGGGTGACCTGAGCTGGGTCAAGCAGCTTAATGAATACATTTTTAGGCATTCGCTATTTCAACTAAGTAAGAGGTGGTCCATCAACCTATCTGCCCCTTACCATCCCCATAGCTGGACAAGTTGCTTACACTGGAAAAGTATGGTTGCAGAACTTTGTTAGCCAGTCTGTGAAAGAACAACATTCCTCAGGAGAAAGACAATGCAAAAATCTGAGACCCTGGTTCAAGAATTCTTCCTAATATACAGGAACTGATTTGAAGCCTTTATAATTCAGGACTCTGATATAAAATGAATTCAGCATATGAAAAATAAATTCTCATAGGATCTTGAATCCCTCTTGATTCAGATAGCCACTACTTTATTTCTTAATCATCTCTGTCCTACAATTTAGCAATGGCCTTCTTATTGATTCTTGTATCTCAAATTTCTTCCTTTTCATCTGTCCTCCAACCATTTTGCCAACATTATTTTCCTAAAGTTCAGATCTGGTGATGTCACATCTCTAGTCAAATTCCAGTGACTCCCTATTTTCTTTAAATCAAACATTGCAGCAAATAACTATTTTATATTCAAAGCCTTCCACAATTTTACTGTAAGCCACCTTTTAGCCATATTATGCTTTTTACCCTCTTTATATACTCCACAATCCTTTCAAACTGGCTTTCTTACTGTTTCTTATTCATGACCCTCCATTTACAATCCCTGGCCTTTGCACTGGTTCTCTGCAATGCCTGGAATGTACTTCAATTCACTCTTTTCTCCACCTTACAGAGTTTGTAGTTTTGTTGGTTTTTTTTAGTCTCAGTTCATGTACTACCTTTTACATGTAAACTTTCCTTATCTTCAACTCTTTTAATGCCCTTGCACCCCACAAAAATAACCACTTTTCCAATATATTTTGTACATATGTATATACTCTTTCCTGATAGAGACAATTTGAGGTATATGATGGATGAAATCTGAAGACACTGAATAAACAAGGTTTGAGCTTCCAAGCATATAGATTTATTAAGCAATGAATGGCAATTGAATAACAAATTGAGATTAGATCTCCTTAGCTTGGTATTTCACACCATATACAGAGAGAAATAGATTTCTATGCATTAAAATAAAAAATAATTAATGATATAAACTAAGATATGACTAGGTAATCTGATTTCAAATTGGAGGAAAGATGAAGGGTTTTCTGAGTTGGGAATGGGATGAATTTTAAGAGTTGAGAGAGAAAGTACAATTCCCTACAGGCAGAAAAGAGGTATCCCCTCCCCCTCAAGTGTCTGCATTCAATCAAAGGGAACAGTAACTGACAAATATGGAGGCAGTTTTTAGATAAGACATATGGGTTGCTTGAAATGTATAATTGAAAGAAAATTTGCTTGCATCAGTCTTCAGATCTGACTGGGTTTCTGGTCAGCATAACCTAGGTCCTTAGTTAAGAGTCTCTAAGCAACAGTAGAGGTGATCCAGTTACCCAGTCATGCAGGAATAGGTCCAAACAATGCGATAAAGTTGTTTTCTTTTTCACAATTCCCATAATTGCATAAAGTTTTCTTACAAAACAGAAATTATACTAGACCATAATTGAATAGAAAGGGAATTGAGCTAGCTCCAGAATTAAGTCACAAAATAAAGTCTGTGTGGTTCACTCAATTCTCACAAAAAAAGGGACAGTTTCATTTTTTGTTTTTGTGTGCTCAGTATGTAACACTGTAGCTGAAACACAGTTGATGCTTAAGAAATGTGTACTGGTTAAATATGGTATAAAATGAATTCATGACAAATTCATGAGAGGGTCAAATCAATAAACTCTATGAAATGTGAGAAAAGATTGTCAAAAATGGGAGTACAGAGAAGGTTTCATAGAAAAGGTTGCATTTAAGGCAGATTTTAATCTATGTACAAAAATTTAACATGAAAAAGGAAAAATCGATATTTCAGTTATAGGAGATAGTACAAGTAGAAACAAAATAAGTGATAAAAGGCAAGAGTATCCTGGGTCAGAAAGTAGATTAATTTCATTAGGGGATAGTAAAAGGTAAAGCTTCAGGTGGTAGTTGAGTTGAGCTATGAAAGACAACTTTATATTCAATAGATGGAAAGGAATTCAACATATGGAAAAGTGTAAGATCATTTTTAATCGAGAGTAATGTTAGTAGAGAGTTATTAATTTTAGTAGTTAATGTGGGGGCAGTGAGAGGGAATGGAGAAAAAAGAGAGAGAAAGAAGAGGAGAGGGAGAAGAGATAAGGAGAGAAAAGGAGAGGGGAGATAGGGAGAGGTAGAAAAAGAGTTACAAAGAGAGGGAGGGATATGTGTGTGTGGGAAGAGCACAACCTGGTTTAACTAAAGTAGAAATTAAAGGTATGAGTAATACATGATAAAGCTAGAACTTTTCTGATGCTGAGTTGTGAGAGGCCTTGAATGCCAGCTAGAGAAGTTTGAACTATATTCAGGAAGTTAATATGGAGCCAGTGAATATTTCTGAACACAGAATAGTCATAAAAGGCCATGAGAAAGTTTTCTGGCAAGAACATAAAGAACAGGGGGCAGCTGTGTAGCTCAGTGGATTGAGAGCCAGGCCTAGAGACAGGAGGTCCTAGGTTCAAATCTGGCCTCAGACACTTCCCAGCTGTGTGACCCTGGACAAGTCACTTGACCCCCATTGCCCACCCTTACCACTCTTCTGCCTTGGAACCAATACACAGTATTGACTCCAAGATGGAAGGTAAGGTTTTAAAAAAAAGAACATAAAGAACAGAATGAGAAGACAGACTCTAATACTATGGTTTTGGAGTGAATGGTGATGAGGATCCATATTAAGGTGATATCAGTAAGAATAGAGAAAAGAATGAAATTGTTTTGAAGTAGAATATACAGCACCTATGAGATATTTCTTCTTCCCATTCTCAGAGGTCAAAGCAATGTAACCCCAAAGTAGAGAGGTAAATTTTCTTAAACAAAATAATTCCCAGTCATTATAAGGTTAGCTTACCATGACATGGACTCCAGGCTCCCTGAGGTCTATCAACCTCAAGAACTGTATTTGATAGACTCCTTTAATTTCCTATCAGCATGGAGCTACCTGGAGAGAAACATAAACAAAGGCAGATGAATGTCCCCAAGCCCTCAGAGATTCCATCTGCCAAAAATCACCGAGTTGAACGCTCAGCAGGGACAAGGTCACCCATCCCCTATTTGCTTCCTCAGTGACTAACTTATCTGCTTTCTTCTTACCTTCACTTACCCTGTTGACTGTGGAGGGGGCATATGGTTCATAGCCTTAGCTTAGTACACAAGGGAGACTCTTGATAATTTTCTGTGGGTTGAAAGCACAACATTAAAACTCACCTGGGAGTCCTTAGTGTTCTCATTTGTCAGGATGTCACCATGGCTGCGAGGAAGTTCACCTTTGGGAAGTCTTCTAATGGAACCATTTCTGCACACTTGCCATGCCAATAGACATCCATGAGATTCACAAGGAGTTAACAAGAACTGGACCAATTTATTTGTTCAGGACTTGGTTTCCTTAGGAAAACAACAGTGCTAAGAGATCATCCAACCATCCCCAATCCAAGTCAATTTACAATGGGCAATAGTAATAGAGAGACAAAGGAAGAAGTGTTAGTAACAGCACGAGCAGAAAAAACAGATGTAGAATCGGTCTATTAGTCAATCAGTCCCTGGGCAAGGCAATGAGGCTACAAAGACAAAAATGAAACAGTTGCTGATCTTGAGTTTACATACTATCAAAGAAGATCACAAGTACAGGAGAGAGGTACAAAATAAATTTAAACTGGGGGCAGCTAGAGCTAGCAGTGGAGATAAGATTGCCTTGACAATACACCTAATTCAGAATTACTTTTTTTGGAAATGATGATAATGATAATTTCTATAGCAGTTTAAGATTTACATAGTACTCCATAAATCTTATATGATCCTATTCTTAAAATAACCCTTGGAGGTAAGTGCTCTTATTATCAGGATTTTACAGTTGAGGAAAGTGAGGCAGACAAAGGTTAAATGAATTGCTCTGTTACACAGCTCATAAACATACGAGTAAGCATTTGAACTCGTCTTCCAAAATCCAGGACTAGTGCTTTATTCATGGCATCATCTTGTTCCCTCTAACTTATTAATAGTTGTGTGTTTTTTATCTTAAGCTAATGGATTCCTATAGGAAACAGGAACTATTATCTAGAAATTATATAGCAGTTTATGGTTTTGCAAAATACATATTATTTCATTTGATTCACAAATAATTCTATATAGAAGATACTATAATTATTCCCATTATAAAAATAAGGAAACCAAAGCTAAAAGCAGTTAAGTGACTTGTCCAGGGTCATACAGGTACTCAGTATCTGAAACTGATGGAGAAATCATTCTTTTAAATATCCTTAACACAAAGCCAAGAAGAAAAGAATTAATCAATTTCTTCCTAAACCATTCTTCCAAACTTCTCTATCTCTGTTGAGGACACTGCCATACTACCCCTCACCTAGGCTCATAATATTAGCATCACTACACTCATCCCTGCTGGGATATCTCTACTTAGATGTCCCAAGGACATATCAAACTTAACATGGCCAAAAGATAGCTCATCATTCTCTCCTTCCCCCTCCAACTTTCTTGTTTCTGGCAAAATCATTACCATTCTTCCAGTCACCTGCTCTCATAATATAGAAATCATCTTGAAGTCTTAGTTCTCTTTCACTATCCTCTTCCTTATTCAATAAGGTGTCAATATTTAGCTGAACATACAAGAGATACCTTTCTGGCATGAATATGGATGATGGAAGGCAAAAGTAGTAGTAGAAAAATCAATCAGGAGGTGAGTCAAAAATAATATTAGTCAAAATAATACTTAGGAAAAATAGAGCAAAATAATAACAAAAACACTTTTATTTTTATTCTTATTTTATTGTTTTTAGATTTAAATATTTTATTTTTTAGAAAAACTTTCCATGGTTACATGATTCATGTTTTTACTTTCCCTTTCACGTCTCCTTCACTCCCCCCATATCCAACACACATTTCCATTGGTTTTAACATTTGTCATCAATCAAGACTTATTTACATATTATTGTTAGTTGCATTGGTGTGGTCACTTCAAGTCTACATCCCCAACCATGTCCACATCAACCCATGTGTTCAAGGGGTTGTTTAAAAAACACACTATTTTAAAATGTGTAACCCTTAAAAGAAAACTTATAAGGAGGAATTAAAAGGAAAAAAATATAAGGAAGAGTTTAGAAAAAAACATACCCATGAAAAGGAAGAGGTTTGAGTGAGAGGGAGGGAAGTCTTGAGTGTAAAAAAATAATATGAGACTATGACCTTCTTGAACAAAATTGTTCCATCTCAAATTCACTGGATAGTGCCTGGCATATTGTATCATATCACAAGATGATTGATGGCAGATTTCACTCCAGGAGATACTTTAAATTAGTGGTTAAATCTTTGGGGTTAGGATAGCTTTAGCTCAAACTGACCCCATACTTGATTACTAGTCATCTCTGAAGCAATTTAATGGTGCAAGAGAAAGGAACAGATATGCTTAGAAGAGGGAAGCTTTAAGATACTGGGAGGGTGGGTTGATGGAAAAGAGAATCTGTACTCTCATAGTGTCAGTGAGAACAGAGTAGAGGGAGCACAATTGTATGATGTTGTGGAAATGGAATATATGTCATCTGTGAGCCATTCCTTTTCCCTGTTTGTTCCCAGAGATCTGGGTAATTTGGCATCCAAATATGGAGAGATAAATGTTCTTAAAACATTATTTATTAATGAAGAGGTCTTATATGTGGAGGTTAGCTTCCAGAAGCAATTCTACTTTCTCTCCACTAACATAGTTACTGCATTAATTTATGTCTTCATCAAAGCTCACTTGAACTACTGTACCAAACTCCTAACTGATTTCCATGATTCTAATTTCTCTCTCTTCCATTCTATTCTCCATAGGGAGGAAAAAACCGTATTCCTAAGGCATAGGTCTTACCATATAACTGCTCAACTAAAAAAACAAACAAAAGAACAGTGACTACTGATGCTTCTACTACAAAATACAAATTCTTCAACCTGGAGCTCATAACCTCCCATTAACAATTTCATGTTAATATTTTGGTTTGGAGGGGGCAGCTGGGTGGCTCAGTGGATTGAGAGGTCCTGGGTTCAAATTAGACCTCAGACACTGCCTAGCTGTGTGATCCTGGGCAAGTCACTTGACACCCCCATTGCCTAGCCCTTACTCCTCTTCTTCTTTAGAATCAATACATAGTATTGATTCTAAAACGTATGGTAAGGGTTTAAATATATATATATATATATATATATGTATATATATATATATATACATATATATATGTGTGTGTGTGTGTGTATATATATATATATATATGTCTCTACTTTAGTAAAACTTAACTACTAGCTCTTTACTCAACATACCCTAGAATTCACTTTCCTCATATCGTATTCCCAATTATCCTCATCTTTCAAGGCTCTGCTCAGATGCTATCTTCTAGATGTGTCTTCCTTGATCCTCCCAGTTATTAATGTTCTCCCCCCTCTTCAAATTGTCTTGTGTATACTTTTTTATAAACATATAATTTCTCCACAGTAGAAATATAAGCTCATTTATATCAGAGACTATTTTGTTTCTCTTCTTATCAACAGCTCCTAAAATATTGCCTTGCACATAGTAGGCACTTTAAATATATTTCTTTTTAATTAAATAAAGTAGTCAGGACAATGAAAGGCCTATTTCTCAGGATTAGAATGGGTTTTCTCCTGTATTTTCTTTTAGTGATATTATACTTTTAATATGTATTCACTACAACAGAGGAAGAGGAAAAAGTCATAGAGAATTAAAAATTCTGAATATGTTTTCACAGTCCTTGTAGAAAATAAAATAGGTTTCTCTATCAGAATATAGCAGTAAGTACAAAATAAGCTCAAGGCATAGCAAGAAGGGATAGAAATCTGTATCTTCTTTAATTATCAGGAAACAAAAACAAAAATCAATTTGGTGAATGTTTATTAAATTCCTAATGTGTGTAGTATACTATGCTAAGTGTCAAAGATTCAAAACATGAAGGGAGAGTGGCATAATCCCTGCCATCAAGGAGCATATGAGACCAGTTTTTTTTTAAATAGAAATAAGAACAATATTTGATGGTTCACATTGAGAGAAAAATATCAGCAAAGAAACAAAAAGACTCTTGGCAGTTACAAAATTTCACAATGCATTGTAATGTGATCTGGATGCTGGTGATACCTTGGATACATTATTTGATGAAATCCAGAAATAAAGAAATGAGCAAAAATTGAGGTGGAGTGAGGTTGGGAAGGAAAAGAGGCAAATAAGTGCTCTGTAATTATGTAGATAAGACTTGTCCTTTTTTGCAAGACATATTGAAGCAAAAATAATCTTTTTAATCATTACTTTAAATTATTAGCATTTTTTAGCATTAACTAATTTTCTTTCTGCTTCAAACTAACTGTTGGCTTTTATGTGAATACTTTTTTTTATGACAGTGGGAACTTTATTTCTCCAAGTGCAAGTATTTCCTGGATGTTGATTTCTGAGCTAGCAATGCCCATGAAAAAGTAAATTGAGTGTCTGATTTTTCTCTTAGGATTTTGGAGCAAATACAGTTACTAACTTCCTATTTTTCTTGCCAATTGTGAACTTTAATGTGAAACAAATTAATGAAACAACAGCTTGCAACTTTACATTACATTTTATTTTACCAGGTAAGTGGATTGCTTACTAAACAGAATTTCATATGAGACTTCAGTGACTGATTTTTTTCTCTTGATTCCCCTTGTCCCCATCATTTCTTCTGAGCTGGTATTCCAGAGGAGACAAATTTTCCAAAACCTACCAGGTCACCAACTGGTCATTTAAATGTAAGCTTTGGTACTGGTTTGTGCCACAAATTCTTATAGGATTATTATTGTTCAGCCTACTCAGCAAATGTCCCTGGCCTACCTTTCCTTCCAACACCTGAGTGAAACCTAATTCTGCTAGTTCCTACCTGTGTGACCTCAGGAAAATCACTTAATTTTTCTGGACTTGATTTGTAAAATAATGGATTTTGAAAGACCCTTTCAAATTTAAGTATATTTTTCAATGACTTATTATTAACCTGTTTTTTCAAGTCTACTTCCCAACACTGTCCCTCCTTCTTGCCTGTGATCACCATCCACAACCTTAGGAGAAAATGTCCCCACAACCCAGAGTCTCTCATAGGCAACTATTTTTCTCCCATATTTTGACCTTTATACAACTCGATCTTAAACTTCCCCAAACTCTTCTCTATTTGTAAAATACCTGGTAGTTAGTCAAATATTCAATACTTGTTGATTAACTATTGACTAAGAGTTACCCCCATCCATTTCCTTTATTCTGCGGTCACTTAGCTCAGTATCTAGCCTAGACCCCTTGATCAACCAATTCAATTTTTCATAAACCACTCTAGACACCTTTACCCCCTTCGTCTTTAGCTTTACCATTCTTTTTGTTAGTTTGTTTGGTTTTGTTTTTGTTTTACTTTTTTATATTTATTTTTCAATGATTCCTTGATTCATGTTCTTTCCCTGCCCTTTTCCCGTCCCTCTCTCAGAGCAAACAAGCAGTTCCATTGGGTTATACATGTATTATCATTTAATACCTATTTCCATATTATTCATTCATGTAATACTTTTAAAAACCAAAATCTCACATCCAATACCCATATAAACAAGTGAAAAAATTAATGTTTTCCTTCTGTGTTTCTGTTCTTACAGCTCTTTCTCTCAATGTGGATAGTATTCCTTCTCATAAGTCCCTCATATTTGTCCTGGATCATTTCATTGTTATCAGTAGCAAAGTCAATTACATATGATCTTCCCAAAGTATTTCAGCCTCTGTGCAAAATGTTCTCCTGGTTCTGCTCCTTTCACTCCACATCAGTTTGTGGAGGTCTTTTCAGCTTGTATGCAAATCAAGTAGTTTATCTCTATCATACCTTAGAGCACAATAGTATTCCATCACATTATATACCACAATTTGTTCAGCTATTCCCCAATTGAAGGACACCCCTAAAATTTCCATTTTTGCCAACACAATATACACAACTATAGATATTTTTGTATAAATATTTTTCATTATTATCTCTTTAGGATACCAACCTATTAGTGGTATTGCTGAATCAAAGAGTATGCATTCTTTTAAAGCCCTTTGGGCATAATTCCTAATTGTCTTCCAGGATGGTTGAATCAATTCACAAATCCACAAGCAGTGTATTAGTGTCCCAATTTTGCCACACCCCCTCCAAAATTTATTATTTTCCTTTACTTTCATATTGGCCAATCATCTAGGTGTGACGTAGTACCTCAGAGTAGTTTTGATTTGCACTTCCCTAAGTAGGAGGGATCTGGAATAAATTTTGATGTGATTATGGATAGATATGATATCTTCAACTGAAAACCGCCTATTCATGTCTCTTGACCATTTGTCAAATGGGAAATGGCTTGATTTCTTGTACATTGTATATATTTGGGAAATTAGACTTTTCTTAGAGAATTGTGTTATAAAATTTTCCCAGTTTGTTGTTTTCCTCCTGATTTTGGTTACATTGGTTTTGTTTGTACAAAACCTTTTTAATTTAATATAATCAAAATTAATCATTTTCCACTTTGTAACATTCTCTATTTCTTGCTTGATTTTAAATTCCTTCCTTCTCATAGACCTGAAAGATATACTATTCTATGTTCACCTAATTTATTTATGATTTCACTCTTTATACTTAGGTCATTTACCCATTTTGAATTTAACTTGGTATTGGGTGTAAGATATTAATCTAAGCCTAATTTTCCCATACTGTTTTCCAATTTTCTCATTGAGTTCATGTCCCAAAACCTGGGACCTTTGGCTATATTGAACACTGGCTTGCTTGGGTCATTTACTCCTAGTCTATTCCACTGATCCACTCTTCTTAGCCAGTACCTTATTGTTTTGATGATCACAGCTTTATAGTAAAGTTTAAGACCTGGTACTGCTTGGCCCCCATCCTTCACATTTTTTTACTAGTTTCCTTGATATTTTTGATCTTTTGTTCTTCCAAACGAACTTTGTTTAATTTTTTCTAATTTTATAAAAAAAGTTTTTAGGTTGTTTGATTGGTATGGCACTGAATAAGTAAATTTGTTTAGGTAGGATTGTCATTTTTATTATATTAGTTCATCCTGTCCGAGAGCAATTAATATTTTTTCAGTTGTTTAGATCTAGTTTTATTTGTGTGAAAAGTGTTTCGTAGTTGTGTTCATATAATTACTGAGTTTGTCTTGGCAAATAGATTCCTAAATATTTTATATTGTCTAGAGTGATTTTAAATGGAATTTCTCTTTCTAACTCTAGCTGCTGAATTTTGTTGGAAATATATAGAAGTGCTGATGATTTATGTGGGTTTATATTTTGTATCCTGTAACATTGCTAAAATAATTAATTATTTCTACTTTGCTGTACCATTCTTGTTAATGCCAATTCCTAGATCATCCTTCTTTATTTGTTTCCTCTGCATTTACTCCTGTTCTGCCAAATATGGTTGAAAAAGTCACAAACCAGGCCAATTGGTTTCTACTAAAAATTGATGCTATATTACCTCAGTTAGGACTTTAATAATACCCAGTATTTATTTTATTAATCTTTAATAAACTGTCTGATCCTCACAGCAGCTATTTTATAACATATTCTATTTCCAAAACCCTTACTACACCCAGGTCCTCTCACCTTCTATAAATGTCTCTGCCCTTTCCTATTGAACTATACAGAGCCAACAAACATGAGCTCCCTCAACTTTCATCATTTCCACCTCAAAATTTCTCTACATTTTCACCTAACCTCATCTCTGGTTGCACTGTTATCAGAAAGGTGGTCAGTACCAAGGTCAGCAATTACTGAAGATATAGTGGATGGATATATTTCAGAACTGAGTCAGAAATAGCAAAAACGTCATTATGTCAGTGTATAGGAGTGGAATTATGGGAGATATTTAAACAAGATAAGCTGTAACTAATGCAGGTAAATCAGAGCTGGACTGACTGACCCCTGTGACTTAAGATTACTTGTATTGTCCACTCCCAGAGCAAAAGCAGGTAATACCCAGTAATACCAGGTTAATCTCCAGAGCATGTAAGGAATATAGTGCTGGAGAAATTCCATGTGAACTGGAACAACCTCCAGGAATTGAGGCAGGGTGAAAGGAGCAGAACCAGAAGAACCTTAGACACAGAGACGGATACACTATGGTAAAATCAAATGTAATGGACTTTTCTAGCAATAGCAATGCAATGATCCAGGAAAATCCAGAGCAACTTAGGAGAAAGAACACTATCCATTACCAGAGAATCAGAAAATATGTGATTGGAGTTGCCTTAAGCTTCCAAGTTAAGATGGCAGCAGAGTAAAATGCAGCTGCTTAACCTTTCCTAACCCGCACATATAGGACTCCTCAAGAGGACATAAAAACAAATCCAGATGAATGAAGGGACCCCAAAACAGGATGCAGCATTGAAGGTATGTGGGATCGGGGCATTTCTGTGCTGTAAGGGGGTGAAATAGATCTCACTAAAATGTGAGCTAAGCAACCCCCTCCCTCCCACGTACCACCTACAGGGCCAAAGCCATCCCACAAGAGTTAGATCAAGTTTGGGGCATCCATTAAGCCCTTGGCAGCTACCTGGGATAACCAAGGCCTGCTCCTGAGAGCAGCAAAACTTAAGACCCCAAGAGCTAACGAATGCATAGACTTTGAACACAGACCTTGAGTGCAGGCTCGGTCATAGCTGCAGACGCGGATCCTGAGCTCAGGTGTGGACCTTGGTTGGGGACCCAGTGCAGAAGGGGTGCACAACTGTGGAAGCAGCTCCCGGAGAGTGTTAAAGGAGCTTCGGACAGAGGTACAAGCAAGGGGACCACCAGGAGGCTTGTCCCCGAGAACAACTAGACCTGAAACCTCAGGAGCCTAAAGAGTGCAGACAGACCCTGGGCATGAGCATAAAGCTGAGAGGGCTTAGGGCTAACAATGGCAAGCCAGACACAGGAACCCCAGAAGAGAAAGATCAAAAAGAATCTTTAACACTTGACAACTTTTACACAGAAAAAATCCAGACAACAGAGCAAACAGCAGAGGAGAACAAACAAGTAATCATATCCAAACCTACCCCCAAAAATGAAAACTGGTCACAAGCTCTTGAAGAGTTCAAATATGAGATTATGAGAAAGATGGAAGGGTTCTGGCAAGAAAATAACAGTTTGAAAGGCAGAATTTCACAATTGGAAAGTGAGGCACAGAAATCAAATGGATTGATAAGCAAATTGAAGACCAGAAATGACCAGCTAGAAGCCTTGAAGAACCAAACATACTAGATTAAAAAGGAAAACCAAAGATTATAGCCGAAACCAGTCTCTAAAGGCTAGAATTGGGCAATTCGAAAAAGATGCCCCTAAATCAAAAGAATTGATAAGCAAATTGGAGACCAAAATCAAACAGCTAGAAACAGGATAGACCAAATTGAAAAAGAAAATCAAAAGATTACAGCAGAAAACCACTCTCTAAAGACAAGAATTGGGCAAGTAGAAGCCAATGATCTCTCAAGACAGCAAGAACAAATAAAGCAAAGTAAAAAAAGACTGACAAAATAGAAGGAAACATAAAATATCTCACTGAAAAACTGACATATCAAGAAAACAGATCTAGAAGAGACAAATTGAGAATCATTGGTCTTCCTGAAAAACCAGAAATTAATAGAAATTTGGACTCCATACTAAAAGAAATTATTCAGCAAAACTGCCCTGAAGTTCTACAACAAGAGGGCAATTTAGACATTGAAAGGATCCATAGATCACCCTCTACACTAAACCCTGAAAAGACAACACCCAGGAATACAATAGCCAAATTTGAGAGCTTCCAAGTAAAAAATAAATTTTACAGGAAGCCAGAAAAATTCAGATATCAAGGAACACCAATAAAGATCACACAGGATGTGGGAGCCTCCATACTACAAGACCTCAAGATTTGGAATATAATATTCAGAAAGGCAAGAGAACTGGGTCCACAACCAAGGATCACCTACCCATCAAAACTGACTATATACTTCCAGGGGAAAGTATGGACATTCAACAAGAGAGAAGATTTCCAAGTATTTGCACATAAAAGACCAGAACTAAATGGAAAATTCTATATCCAACCACAAAAACCAAGAGAAACATGAAAACGTAAATAAGAAAAAGTGGGGAAAGAAATAAAACTCTTATTTTTAAATTTGCCTCTTTAAAGGTTTCAATAAGATCTAATTATTTGTATTCCTGTATGGAGAAATGTTTCGTGTAATTCTCTGTAGTGAACTCTATTCACTGTTATAGTATCCACTATTATACTAATTAGAAGAATTATTCACAGGGAGAGGTTGGAGTACTAAATGGTCTAAGATGATATTGGGGTGGGTGGGAAAGAGAAGGGTGAATAGTAGATAGCAGATGAAAAACTTGAATGAATAAGAAAAATAGGATATTCTATTACACACAAAGAGGGCATGAGAAGGGGAGGGGATCAATACTATTATAAGAAGGAGAAGAAGAGAGCATTAAGAGATAATATTTAAACCATACTTTTAGTGGAATTTACCCTGAAAGGGAAGAGTAGCTATATCCACTGGCATATAGAACTCTATCTCACCTTCCTGAGAAAGTCAGAAGAAATAAACCAAAGGGAGCAGAGGGGTGGAGGGTCAAAAAAGGGAGGGGAGAAGAAGGAGGAGGGAATTCATTAGGCCTTAAAAATAAAAAGACAGGAATAACAAAGGGAAAGGGTAGAAAGGATAGTAAATCAAGGGAGGGGGCAAGGATTACTGGTTTAAAACAAATCACTGGTTTAAAAGGAAATAGCCTAAGAAGAAGGGGTAGAACTAAGAGAGGACACCAAAATATTGGGGAATACACGACTGATAATTATAACTCTGAATATGAATGGGATGAACTTGCTCATAAAACAGAAGCAAATAGCAGAGTGGTTAGAAACCAAAATCCTACCATATATTGTCTACAAGAAACACATATAAGGCAGGTGAACAAACACAGATTTAAGGTAAAGGGCTGGACTAAAATATTTTGGGCTTCAAATGAGAAAAAGAAGGCAGGAGTAGAGATCATGATTTCTGACGAAGCCAAACTAAAAATAAATATGATTAAAAAGACAGGGAAGGTTATTGCATCTTGATGAAAGGCAGTATATACAATGAAGAAATAAGAGGGCTCAATATGTATGTACCAAATGGCATATCATCCAAATTCATAAAGGAGGAACTAGCAGAGCTCAAGAAGGAAATAGATAGTAAAACCATAATAGTGGGAGATCTAAATATTCCTCTTTCAGATCTAGATAAATCGAACCAAAAAATAAATAAGAAAGAGGTAAGAGATGTGAGTGAAGTCCTAGAAAAATTAGATTTAATAGACATATGGAGAAAAATAAATAGGGATAAAAAAGAATACATCTTTTTAGCTGCCCATGGTACATTCACAAAGATTGACCATGTAATAGGGCATAGAAACATTGCAAACAAATGCAAAAGAGCATAAATAATAAATGTAACCTTCTCAGATTATAATGCACTAAAAATAATAATTAGTAAGGGCACCTGGACAGGTAAATCAAAAACTCATTGGAAATTATATAATATGATTCTACAAAACCAGTCAGTTAAAGAAGAAATCATAGAAAAAATCAAAAATTTCATTGAAGAGAATGACAATGATGAGACATCCTACCAAATTCTGTGGGATGCAGCTAAGGCAATACTCAGGAGAAATTTATATCCTTGAGTGCATATATTAACAAACTAGGGAGGGCAGAGATTAATGAATTGGGTATACAACTTAAAAAACTAGAAAATGAGCCAATTAAAAATCCCCAGATGAAAACTAAATTAGAAATACTAAAAATCAAGGGAGAAATTAATAAAATTGAAAGTAAAAAAACTATTGAATTAATAAATAAGACTAGAAGCTCCTATTTTGAAAAAAACAGATAAAATAGACAAAGTATTGGTCAATCTAATAAAAAAAAGGAAAGAAGAAAACCAAATTAACAGTATCAAAGATGAAAAGGGAGACCTCACCTCTAAGGGAGAGGAAATTAAGGCAATCATTAGAAACTATTTTGCCCAATTATATGGCAATAAATACAGCAATCTAGGGGATATGGATGAATATTTACAAAAATTTAAATTTCCTTGATTAACAGCAGAAGAAATAGCATAGCTAAAGAATCCCATATCAGAAAAAGAAATTGAACAAGCCATTAAAGAGCTCCCTAAGAAAAAGTCACCAGGGCCTGATGGATTCACAAA
This sequence comes from Gracilinanus agilis, assembly GCF_016433145.1. NCBI lineage: Eukaryota > Metazoa > Chordata > Mammalia > Didelphimorphia > Didelphidae > Gracilinanus > Gracilinanus agilis. The sequence continues at coordinate 549,824,426 of NC_058131.1, read as the reverse complement.
TGAATTCTATCAGACATTCAAAGAACAACTAATCCGAAAACTATACAAATTATTTGATATAACAAGCAAAAAAGGAGCCCTACCAAATTCCTTTTATAACACAAATATGGCACTGATTCCAAAGCCAGGTAGATCAAAAACAGGGAAAGAAAACTACAGACCAATTTCCCTAATGAACATAGATGCAAAAATCTTAAATAGAATACTAGCCAAAAGACTCCAGCAAGTGATCAAGAGGATTATCCACCATGACCAGGTGGGATTTATACCAGGAATGCAAGGATGGTTCAACATTAGGAAAACCATTCACATAATTGACCATATCAAACATCTAACAAACAAAAATCACATGATTATCTCAATAGATGCTGAAAAAGCCTTTGACAAAATACAGCACCAATTCCTGTTGTAAACACTGGAAAGTATAGGAATAGAAGGACCTTTCATAAAATAATAAATAGTACATATATAAAACAATCAACAAGCATCATATGTAATGGGGATAAATTAGAAGCATTCCCAGAAAGATCAGGCGTGACACAAGGATGCCCATTATCACCTCTATTATTGAACATTGTACTATTAACACTAGTAGTAGCAAATAGAGAATAAAAAAAATTGAAGGCATCAAAATAGGCAATGAGGAGACTAAGCCATCACTCTTTGCAGATGATATGATGCTATACTTAAAAAATCCTAGAGAATCAACTAAAAAGCTAGTAGAAATAATCAACAACTTTAGCAAAGTTGCAGGATACAAAATAAATGCACATAAATCATAAGCATTTCTATATATCTCCATCACATCACAGCAGCAAGAGGTAGAAAGAGAAACACCATTTAAAATCACCCTAGGCAATATAAACTACTTAGGAATCTATTTACTAAAACAAACACAGGAATTATACAAACACAACTACAAAACACTTTCCAAACAATTAAATCTAGATCTAAACATTGGAAAAACATTGAATGCTCATGGGTAGGAGAAGCTAACATAATAAAAATGACAATTCTACCCAAATTAATTAATTTATTTAGTGGCATACCTATCAAACTACCAAAAAGTTCTTTACTGAATTAGAAAAAAAAACAATAACAAAGTTCATTTGGAAGAACAAAAGATCAAGAATATCAAGGGAAATAATAACAAAAAATGTGAAGGAAGGTATTAAACTATACTATAAAGCAGTGGTCATCAAAATGGTACGGTACTGGCTAAGAGACAGAAGGGAGGATCAGTGGAATAGACTTGGGGTAAGTGACGTTAGCAAGATTGTGTATGATAAACCCAAAGAGCCCAACTTTTGGGATAAGAATCCACCATTTGACAAAAACTGCTGGGAATATTAGAAAACAATATGGGAGAGATTAGGTTTAGATCAACATCTCATACCCTACACCAATATAAATTCAGAATGGGTGAATGACCTGAATATAAAGAGGGAAACTCTAAATAAATTAAGTGAACACAGAATAGTATATTTGTCAGATCTCTGGGAAAGGAAAGATTTTAAAACCCAGCAAGAGTTAGAGAAAATTACAAAACAAAATAAATGATTTTAATTATATTAAATTAAAAAGCTTTTGTACAAACAAAAATAATGCAACTAAAATCAGAAGGGAAACAACAAATTGGGAAAAATCTTTATAACAAAAAACTCTGACAGGGGTCTAACTGCTCAAATATACAAGTAGTCAAATCATTATATTAAAAAATCAAGCCATTCTCCAATTGATAAATGGGCAAGGGACATGAATAGGCAATTTTCTGATAAAGAAATCAAAACTATCAATAAGCACATGAGAAAGTGTTCTAAATCTCTAATAATTAGAGAAATGCAAATCAAAACAATGCTTAGGTATCACCTCACACCTAGCAGATTGGCTAAAATGAAAGAAGGGGAGAGTAATGAATGTTGGAGGGGATGTGGCCAAATTGGGACATTAATGCATTGCTGGTGGAGTTGTGAACTGATCCAACCATTCTGGATAGCAATTTGGAACTATGCTCAAAGGGCTATAAAAGATTGCCTGCCTTTTGATCCAGCCATACCATTGTTGGGTTTGTACCCCAAAGAAATCATAGATAAACAGACTTGTAAAAAAGTATTTATAGCCGTGCTTTTTGTGGTGGCAAAACCTGGAAAACAAGGGTAAGCCCTTCTATTGGGTAATGGCTGAACAAACTGTGGTATATGATGGTGATGGAATACTATTGTGCTCAAAGGAATAATAAACTGGAGGAACTCCATGTGAACTGGAAAGGCCTCCAGGAATTGATGCAGAGTTAAAGGAGCAGAGCCAGAAGTACATTGTACACAGAGACTGATACTCTGTGGTAAAATAGAATGTAATGGATGTCTATAATAGCAGCAATGCAATGACCCAGGACAATTCTGAGGGACTTATGGTAAAGAACGCTACCCACATTCAGAAGAAGAACTATACAAGTGGAAACACAGCAGAAAAACAACTGCTTAAACACATGGGTTGAGGAGGATATGATTGGGGATGTAGACTCGAAACAATCACACCAATGCAATTATCAACAATTTAGAAATAAGTCTTGAATCAGTGACACATGTTAAAACCAGTGGAAATGTGCATCGGCTATGGCGGGGTGTGGCAGGGAGGAGGTTGGGGGTGAAGGGGAAAGGAAGAACATGAATCATGTAACCATGGTAACTTTTCTAAAAAATAAAAATTATTAAAAAAAAAGAAAAGAAAAGGTATGATTGACCATGTAGTGTTATAGGGATGTGATTAGGGTTTTGATGTTAAAAGATTGCTCTATTGCAGATATGAATAACACAGAAATAGGTTTTGAACAATGATAAATGAATAACCCAGTGGAACTGCTTGTTAGCTTTGGGTGGGTGGAGGAGAAATATAAGGGAGTGGGTGAATCATGTAGCCATAGAAAATATTCTAAATAAAAAATAAAAAGGGGGCAGCTGGGTAGCTCAGTGGATTGAGAGCCAGGCCTAGAGATGGGAGGTCCTAGGTTCAAATCTGGCCTCAGACACTTCCCAGCTGTGTGACCCTGGGCAAGTCACTTGGCCCCCATTGCCTACCCTTACCACTCTTCCACCAAGGAACTAATACACAGAAGTTAAGGGTTTAAAATTAAAAAAAATTAAATAAAATAAAAAAAAGAATACAGTGATTTAGGGGGCATTTGGGTAGGTCAGTGGATTGAGAGCCAGGCCTAGAGACAGGAGGTCCTAGGTAAAAATCTGGGCTCAGACCCTTCCTAGCTGTGTAACCCTGGGCAAGTCACTTAACCATCATTGCCTAGCCCTTATTGCTCTTCTGTCTTGGTACCCATACACAGTATTCATTCTAAGGTGGAAGGTAAGGGTTTAAAAAGTAAGGGTTTAAAAAATAGAGAGAATACAGTGTTTTAGTTTGTATAAGAAAAATTGTGTGTGTGTGTGTGTGTGTGTGTGTGCCTTATGTCTTATGGTAATGCTTGCTACTTAATCTAGTAAGATCTAAGTCTTTATGAGAAGGAAATTCAGAAGCCACTCCAAATACATTTCTAATATCCTCTTGAACTGAAAATTAATTCATTTCAATAAGTTGTATTTTCAGAACCTGTACATAGCACACTTCTCTCACAAAAGAACTGTGACCTCTCATTTCTAAAATTAACTCTTTAAGGTCCTCAATTGCATTCCTACTTCTTTAAGTAATTTCCTCCAATAATTATTTTTTCTCTTCTATCTCTTCCTTTGGTCTACCAGAGAAGGAAATTTAGGTCTCTCACAACCTAAAACAAAACAAATCCCTTAAATTCTGCTATACATTTGAGTTTCCATTGAATCTTTCTCATTCCCTTCAATTTTATTTAGTTATCTCAAGTGAGAAATCTGTATTTGTTGCCTATACTTCTTTACTCATTTGTTTCTCAACCTCTTTTAATTTGGTGTCTATCCCTAATGCTACAAAAACTCTTCTCTCAGATATTACCAATGAAATGATCAATTTCAGATCAGAGAGTATCTTCAAGTTTTAATCTAATCCCCTCAGTTTAGAGTTAAAGAAATTGGATTCCATAGAAGGTAAGTGAAACTGCCTAAATTCATACAACTAGTTGGTAGTATATTTAGGCCTGGGATTCTAATTAACTTTCTTTTACCTGAACTACTCAATAACTGCCAAATAAAAGATTGGACTCAATGGAATCACTGCACTATAATACTGAGCTAAGCCAAACACTTTTGAATTTTCTTTTACATGTAATTTCTATATCTCTGATTTTATAGTGTCAACTGAAACTCAATGAATTAGGTTTACTGTCCATAAACTACAATAAAGTCTACTATTCATACACTATTTCCTCCCTTTCTTTCCACTATGATTTGTCATACTCACTCCATTAAAGTATTTATTTTATTACAAAAAGTAAAGTGTTCAAAAATGAAAAGAATGATAAAAGTGAGAGAAAATAACTAAGGCCTTTATTCCATATTTTATATGTGTTCCTTAAGGCCAGATCATGACTAAGGCAAACCATGTAGGCAACCAACTCAAACACAATATATTGCAGTGAACAAAAATAAATATTTTTAATACTGCTTTCTAGAAGTACAGATATTTGAAACTTCACAGATTGTACTGTCTTTGCCATGTAGATATATAAACTAAACATAGTATACTGAAGGCTCTCAGTCACAAAGGACAATGAAATATAATTTTCAAATGCATAGAACTCAGTTTTCAAGCCTTGTCTAAGGTACACAAATGCCTCTTCCAAATTCTGTTTAAGATTTTCAGGAGCAATTGCTATTAAGACAGATTCAATGTAGAGGAAAATATAAGTACAAGAAGGTCAAAACCTTTTGGGATTGGATTTCAACATTGCAAAAATGCTTTTAGGATTAAAAAGTGCACCAACTATACACACAGGAATTACATTATAACCTTATAGTTCAAATTGCCTTTTCTTGAAGAGCTGCTTTGCTTGTATTTAGTTCTTTCTAAATACTTTCAATTCTAGTAACATCTTAAATGATTATCTGGGTCAGTTCAGTTGATTAGAGCCTAGTACTAATGAGGACAAGTTTGCAAATTCAATCCCTGTATAGACCTCCGGGGGTAATGAGGGCCTGAACTGGGGATCTCTAATTGTACTGTTTCACTGAAAGAGTTTCACAGAGCTCTGGCTCCCTGCCTTCATTCAATGTCACCATGCAGCAATTGATCATAAGTGGAACTACAAATAAAATACTCCTCCCCCTACTCCACCCCCACAAAATGGCAGTCCTACAGACAAAGAATAGGCCAGGAGCATCATCTCAGCCTAAGCAGTATATTTGTGATATGTTTTATTCATTTTTAAATGGTAACCAAAGAGCTAAAACTAATGAAATTATGTTCTTAAAAAAACAAACAAAAAAAACCCACTAAGTATTATATTTTGAAATTCTCAATTTCTGCAATTTTACCTGTAACAACTGTGTGAAATCAGACTCTAGGAAAACTGGACTCACTTGTTCCTATTTAATAAAGCCTGAAATATAAAATATGCATTTATAAAGCAAATAAATAAAGAGGATAATTGTATGGATTGCAAAAAGATTCTTCCATCTATAAAATTATTCATAGCAAGATTCTTTCAAAATATTTACAATATTATTTCTTTACAAAAAATAAACTCAAGACACCATTTCAAGTTAGTAGTTTTTTCAGTTGTCCCCAAATCTTTGTGACCCCATTTGGGGTTTTCTTGGCAAAAATACAGCAGTGGTTATGGTTTCCTCCTCCAGCTCATTTTTCAGATGTGGAAACTGAGGCAAACCTGCGACTTATCCAAGGCCACACAGCTAGTAAATGCCTAAAGCCAAATTTGAATTCAGGTCTTCATGACTCTAGACCCAGCCCTCTATCAATAGCACCACTTAGTTCCCCATCAGGTCACTATATATAGTAACATAGAAAATGTACTAGTTTAGGAATCAAATGATGAGGGTTCTGGTTCTGACTCTTTCATTATGTATAAGTCTTTGGGAAAATCACTTCCCCTCCTCAGAACTAATTTTTCCTCATGTTTAAAATAAGTGGGGATGGACTGAATGACTGATCATCAAGATCCCTTCCATTCAGTATACATTCTAGGAAACCAGAAATTGCCCATTTTCTTTTTTTCAGTTGATATCTCTTATTCTTATATCACTTTCCAAAAATATCCCTCTACTCTGCTATAGGGAATGCAATTCTATATAACAAAGAATAAAAAAGGAAGGGCATGGATAGGGAAGGAGGAGTGAAGCAATTCCAGAGTTAACCAACACATTATTTGAACCTCACACTATAGGCAGAGTTCCACCACCATAGTGATGCAAGCTGAATTCTTTTTGAATGAATCCTGCATTATTATCAATGCACTGGATGCTTTTCACCTGTACTCAGATCTCACCACCCAACACACACACAAACACAAACACACACACACACTATCATCATCATCTTCTTCATCATTGTTACCATCATCACCATCATCATCACCATCATAATCATCCTGGGATATATGCTAGTACCAGTACAAATCCAGACAACTTAAAATAAGCTTTGTGAAATCAGCGCCAGACTCAGGTCATGCCTGAGAACCAAGAAAAGGAACCCTAGGAGTATTTACAGAGTTACAGAAGTTCCCACTAACTCTGCTTGAGGTTGAACTGAATCTAGAATGCCTAGGACTCTGACTGGAATTGATAAAAAAGCTTTTTCTCATTTTGCCGATTAAAATACATGCAGAAAGTTCAAAAACACATACAAATGCTTAGATATGTGATAGAATTTTAACACATGCATAATGTACTATCTTACTTACTTCCTGGCTATGCTAATCAAATATGGCATAAATGCTAGAAAATATAATACATTACTGATCTGCATCATATTACTTCTTTATTCTATCCTGCACCAGCCTGGACACTACAGAACAGATGAAAAAAAATGAACCCATGCAATAATCCTCAACAAAGTTCTCAATGAGAACAATAAGCACATCAGTTGGCCCTAAAGGCTTTATTCTATTAAAAGTTCTCCTTTGACATGTTTGGCTTTGTCCCAAGCCCACTTCTGCAAATAAGTGAGAACCAGAAGAATCTTCTATGGGAGTTCCTGTATGCAGGCTTTTTTTCATATACTTTCTGCTCTCAATTCTAAGAATAAACCAGTAAAATCCATTCCAGGTTTTTACCCCACTCAATGAGATTTGAGGATCAAAGGCAATTCTTTTTTAAAAGTCTCAAATGCTGGAAAGAAAAATGTACATACACATATGAAAGCTAATCCATTATAAGTAACTATGTATTTAAATTCATTGCTATATTTTCTGTTTTCCAAGTGATAGTGAATAAATATTCTTATCTTGTTAATATTACTTTGAAAATGACTTATGTTCTTGTCTCATAACCTATTGTTCCCCTACATCTTTGTGGCCATCATATACACATGCACAAACTAATACATTTTTTTGATTCAGATCCTCACCAGCAACACACCCAAAACATTATCAGCTATTGCTATCATTATAATGAAAAGAATAAAAGTTATTCTTTGTATCATACTTTTAAAATTAGTAAAATGCTTTCTTCATGACAGTCTCTGGTGCAGGTAGGTCATTTCCATTTTATAGGACTTAT
>NC_058131.1:549786333-549816376 GCF_016433145.1 Gracilinanus agilis | reverse complement strand
CCCTTCCCCAATTGACAAATGGTCAAGACACATGAATAGGCAGTTTTCAGATAAATAAATCAAAAACATCAATAAGCACATGAAAAAGGGTTCAAATCTCTCATAAATAGAGAAATGCAAATAAAAAAAAGCTGAGGTACCATCTCACACTTAGCAGATTGACCAATATGACAATAAGAGAAAATAATAAATGTTGGAGAGGTTGTGGCAAAATCAGGACACTAATGTATTGCTGGTGGAGTTGTGAATTGATCCAGTCATTCTGGAAGGCAATTTGGGACTATGCCCAAAGAGCTTTAAAAGAATGCATACCCTTTCATCCAGCAATCGCTCTACTAGTTTGTAATCCAAAGAGATAATAAAGAAAAATATTTGTACAAAAATATTCATAGCCACCCTCTTTGTGGTGGCAAAAAATTGGAAAATGAAGGATTGTCCCTCAATTGGGGAATGTTTGAGCAAATTGTGGTATATAATGGTGATGGATTGCCTAGTGGAAAATGATCTATGGAAAAGGGGATGAATCTTAGGGGATAGGTAGTTTTAGTTATTTGGTATAACTGGTAGGTCAAAAGGATAATTACATTATTTTCTGCAAATGGACAATTATATTTTCAACCACCTTCCTGCAGGCATAGAATCTTGCCTTTTTTTATATAGCAAATACTTATCCCTGACTTGCAAGTTATCCTCAGAAGGGCAGTATGAATCAACTGTCCTTTATATGCCACCATATTTGTCTAGAGAATATTCAAGAGATCAGCCTGGACAACCTCCAATTCTCCCAGATTAACATTCACTCTTGGGTTCATGGTATTGGGGAATATATCTGTTAAAGAATTAGAACTGAACTCTGGAGTTGGCATTTGTAATTTAATACATGACCCGTTATTTCAACAAGCTCAACTGATTGGCGGGTTATTTAGATATTAGGGGTTGATGTCTTTTTGAAAGTGAGAAAAAATCATTTTACATTTCTACTTTAAAACCTTGTCAATTTCTTTTTTAAAGTACTTAATTCTGTAAATATAAGCATGGGTACTCTAAAAATGGGTATTTTCTTTCATTCTAGGCTTTCATACATGATAAGTGAGCCTTGAACATTTAGTGTTTAAAAACAAGTTTAACTAGTATACATGAATTAAGAATTGCATCATTGATATAGTTTCGAATGGAAAAGGACAAAGTAAGAGTAGCAGTAAGGTAGGTAAACTTCCTAATTAAGTAAAAGATTATCAAGGGAAGTTAGGTGCCAAATTTCAAATTTTGTTTGTTTTGTTTCTTTTACCAATTTAAAGTGCAAGATCTAAGATCTTACATGAGATTAGAACCCTGATGGTGAACCTATGACACACGTGTCAGCACTGACATGTATAGCCATTTTCAATGACATATGGCCTCATGCAGCTGCATATAGAGAAGTATAAGGCTGCATGCTGAGGATGAAACATTTGCTGTAGTGTATTGTAGACACTCTGTGCCAGAGGTCTGTAGGCCAAAACAACAGAATTCCAGCACAGAGCATCTAGTTCTGGGACTTCTGGGCTGTTAGGGGACCTTTGACCTCACTTCCAGTCAGGGGGGCAGGAAGCAGTAGAATGGGCAGGGGACGCATCTCTGATGGCCCTGTGATGGCCCTTGCCAGCAACCACATAACCACAGCAACCATCACCCAATCTACTGTTTTGGGGTGTCATGGATATGTAATTGACCATCATTACTGAGATAAGTGAGGGAGAGGCTGGGAGAGATGAGGGCCTGTGTTATGGATGCCATTTCTTGCCATTAGAAATAACAGCAGCCATCTTAATTTACATAAGGAATGCCATATTGCAGCATAGTGCAGACTCCCCTTCACCACTGTTACAGTTGTATATCCTTATTAACCCCTATTTCTGCTTATTAACCCTGCCCTTTCCTAAAAGACAGTTACATGTGCCACCTTGTGGTCAGTTAGGCTAGTTAACCTCTAATTACCTGCAGGGCTAACATGCTAGCTGTAATTCTATCTTTTGTCACTGCCTCCCTGATGGAGAACCCAAAAAATAAAAAGCCAAGGTTAAGTAAAGGAAGTGGTAGTAGCAGTAGCTGAGACTTTCAAGAGACATGGACTGAGATGTATGGCATTATAGAAAAAAATGGCAGATCATTTTGTGTTTTATGTACTGAAACAGTAGTGAGCCGAATGTGGAATATAAATAGACATTTTGAAACTAATCATTCCTAGCTCTTGAAAAAAAGTGAGAATGAAAGAAGGGAATACATTTCCAGGCATCTACCCCTTTATAAGAGCAAATCTAATTCCATCCTTAAATTTGTAAAAGGCTCTAGAAATTTAACCTCTGCAAGTTTGAGCATTGCTCACTCCAGCTCAGCATGGAAAAGCACTCAGTGAGGGAGAATTTATTGAAGAAACTCTCCTAAGATGTGCACCAGTTCTTTTTCATGATGGGCAGAATAAAGATGCAATTATTAAGAGAATATCTGAGTTACTACTCAGTAGAAATATCTTAAAAGACTGAATAATGAGATTGAACACAAATGTAAAACATCAATTAAAGGGAGACATAAGTAACTATAAATATTTTTCGTTCTCTCTTGATGAAACTACTGATGTCACATCACATGCTCAGTTGGTCATTATTGGTTGATATTCTGATGGTCTCACAATGAGAAAAGAGTTGATAAAGTTAGTATCAGTGCCAACAAGTACATCAGAAAGTGAACATTCCGTGACCTAAGCATTGATATCTCTAAAGTTGTGTCAATGACAAGAGATGGGGCACCAAACGTGGTGGGGAAAAAAAGTCGGATTTGTCAAATTGTTTACAGAAGGTATTAGACATTGGATTGTGCCTTTTCATTGCATTATCAATCAGGAGACTTTATGTGCAAAGGCAGGATTCAATGACTTAAACAACTTAATGTCAGTTGTTACAAAAATAGTTAATTTGATAGATGCTCACCCCCTTCACAAGTGAGAATTTTCTGCACTTTTACTGGAGGTTGATTCCAACTTCAGTGGACTGCTGATGTACAATAATGTAAGATGGCTGAGCCAAGGCAAAGTTCTTGAGCACTTAGTGGAGTGCTTTGAAGAAATTAAGGTATTTTTTGAGGATAAGGATCTGGGAAACTTTCCTCAAGTTTCATCAAGCTCAATGATGATAAGTGGATCAACACCCTGATCTTTTTTACAGATCTCTCTGTTCATATTAATGAACTGAATTTAAAGTTACAAGGTTTTGGCAAAAATATTGACATTAGGGGCAGCTGGGTAGCTCAGTGGATTGAGAGCCAGGCCTAGAGATGGGAGGTCCTAGGTTCAAATCCAGCCTCAGACACTTCCCAGCTGTGTGACCCTGGGCAAGTCACTTGACCCCCATTGCCTACCCTTACCACTCTTCCACCTACAAGTCAATACACAGAAGTTAAGGGTTTAAAATGAAAAAAAAATATTGACATTATGTTTGGATACATAAAAGCTTTTGAAAGTAAACTTAAAATTTTCAAGTAAAATGTAGAAACTAAAACTTATAAGCATTTTCCTCAAGTAACAAAGTATTTTGAGAAGGCCAGTGCAGCTGTACAAAATGAAATGGAACTCTTATGCATAAAGTACCAGCATGTTTTAGGCTTGTTTCTTGACCAATTCAGTGATAGATTTAAGCAGTTTAGAAGCCTAGAACAGACCATGAAAATAATTAAGTATCCTGATGGAGTAGTCTACAATAGTTTGGAATTAAATGTTTTCCAATGGATGCAAATTGATGATTTGGAGATGCAACTTGTAGAATTTCAAGATAGCATTTGAGCTCAGGTGTTTATGGACTTGAAGTCAAAGCTTGAGAATCTGGAAAAGTGCTGCTTAGAGAATCAAGAGGAGTGCCACTACAAACAGGAAATTTTGAGTTCCTAGAACCCATTACCAGACACTTTTAGTACCCTGAAAAACATAGGAATGGCTTTACTCACAATTTTTCCCTCTACATACTTTTGTGAGAACTTATTCTCAGTGTTAAATAATATCAAAACCAACAAAAGAAACAGTCAGATGAAGTTAGTAGCACTTGCTTGGGCTTGAAGTGTACCAAATACCAACCTTCAATTGAAGATTTAGGGGATAAATGAATTATTATTAGCCAATGAAATTCAGCAACAAAAAAGTCACTAATAGGCAGGTTAGTGAAAGAATCCTCCCTCCCCCTCACTTATCTTAGTTCAAAGCACCCCACACAAGTTAAATAATATCAAGACCAACAAAAGAAACAGAATGACAAATGAATAAAGAAGTAACTAAGCAGGTAAGTTAAATAATTAGTTTTTGGTTTATTAAATACAGTTATACATTACAATTAAACATTTTTGTTATTTTAACTATAAATATCATGAAATTATGGTTTTTTTCTTGAAGAGACATACCACCCGAGTTATGCTTGGTTTTTTGCTGAATTTTGACACACTGAGCTCAAAAGGTTGCCCATCACTGGCCTATGCATATCCTTTAATCATTTGTCAAATTCAGAATGCTTTGAATTCTATAAATTTGAATAAATTTTCTATATATTTGGGAAATCAGGCCTTTGTCAGAGATACTTGCTATAAAATTTTTTCCACAGTTTTTGTTTTCCTTTTAATTTTGTTTGCACTGGTACTGTTTGAGCAAAAATATTTTAATTTATTGTAGTCCAAGTTATTTCATTTGGATCTCATAATCTTCTTTATGTCTTGTTTGGACATAAATTCTTCTCTTATCTTTTTCCTAACAGGTAAACTATTCCTTTCTTCCCTAATTTGTTTATGGTCATCCTCTTTATTTTAAAGTCATGTATCCATTTTGATTTTACCTTATAATATGACATGAACTGTGAACTGCTGCTACTAAACAAGTTTTAATATTACATAAATGACTATGTTGTGAGAAACCAGAGCTAGGGAACTCTAAGTGGATTTCTGCATTTGTTTCTGTTATGTTCACTGGACTTGTAAATGTCACTGGGGAGAATTTGCAACTGGTCTGTGCCTTAAGCTTCTTGACACCTTGAGGCACATGCTAGACCAAAGGATTTAAACAATGTTGATGTTGTATTACTAAGACATCCACTGCTGTGTATTTAATGATGCTTTTCTGAGTCCTTCCCTGTTTTCTCAGGCACACCTTTGCCAGAATCCCTTGGATCCCTGGAGTCAGACACTAAGGAACCCTTACCATTAAAATGGAACAGAGTATAAAGGCATTAATACAATGAAATTTTGAGACAAAGTATTGTTAGATCTAGTCAAAAGCATATTTTAACAACTCACATTTACATTGCATTTCATGGCTTATAAATCACTTTCCCCATAAAACAAAACAAAACAATAAAAGAAAACACCTGAGAGGCAGAAGAAAGTAGGCATCAGTGGAAAATATATATTTAAAGGGAGCAGTCAGATGGCAACTACCCAGTTTTTCCCTAGAGTTGGCTCTGACCATATTTATCCTAGATACTTAACTTGCATGTATGGGTGTGTGTATATATACATATACATATATATATATATAATTTTTGAAAGATTATCTTTATTAATAAAGGAACACTTTATGAATTATCAAAGGAGATTTCCAATCCCTAAACATCATTAAGACACCTCCTTCAGGTTTTTCATTATTATCACTTATATTTGTATAATCAAATCAAAGCCTCAGTATTAGACATAGTATGTACTTGTGGAATAATAACAATATCAATTAGAATCTAGCTATCCAAGCTCTAGTCTTTCTAGTTTCTTTCCAACTATGTACACTATCTCTAAAATCTATCTAAGCAGAATGCTAATGATCTAAGTGAGGTTTAAATTTTGTCTTGAAGAACCACAGACAGGATCCATCATACAATGAGATGTTAGATTTCTAAAGCAAATATCTCCCATTTCTCTTTACTGAGTTTGAAATTCAGGTACTTCCAACGATATCATGGAATTTTTTCAATAAAAATATTAATGGTGATATTGGTGACAGTTCTTGACAGAGTTTAAGGAGAATTTTAAAAGATAAAATTGTATATAAATGTATTGGGGAAATATTTTCCCTTGGGCACAGGTTTAGAAGTAGAATAGATAAGCTTAAAGTGATAGGAATTCATCTGACCTGCTGACTTTCCTCTCTTGGTCATTCACTGCCTTATTACTGACCTCTGTTATGCAAAGTCCATGATTATTTGGATTATATTATATCTATATTGAAATCCCTGCCTAGATTATTCCTTTCCTTTCCAAGACACTTTCTTCCCTTGAAAACTATCTGGCAGAGACTGTCTTACTGACAATAGTCAATTTTTCATCAGCCCTTTTTCATAGTTATGAACATATCTTTGGCTTCTAGGCAAACACTACTTTGGACTAACCTGGAACTCTATCTCCCACTCCTAATCATATCATGTCCACACTGACATTGACTGGATATACCAAATATTGATTAGCTAGCATTGCCCCTTTTAGCAAGTTATATAACTCCATTTCTTGCTTCCCAATCATAACTTGATTCAGCAGTACTGTTTAGTAACCCTACAAACTATAAAAGAACATCCAGATATCTGCTGTTGCGGGTAATTATTATGCTTAAAATCTAGCCCTTCATACATTATATGAGATAAACAGGGAACAAAGTATGAGTGTATAGGGAATATAGTAACTGATTTGAGTTATGGAACTGATGCTGAAAAATGGGTTGTGAAAACAAGGATGTGATTTAATATTGTTACAAGTGAGTAGGAGTGTGCTTAGATGGGATTCCTTGGGAAATTTGAGAATGTTTTTAGGACATCATATTCCAGTCCTTAGAGCATTTGATTACTACCTAGGAGATGAACCTTGACACAGATGGAAATTGGGGAGAGATAAGAATTAAGCAAATGAATGCTAGTCCTCCTCTTATACATTAAACTACAGCTAATAAGTCCTCCTTTTTTGCCTTTATGAGTCAATGGGATGATTCTAATATCCAGACACAATATTGAAAATATCTTGAAAATCTAAATCTCTAGTATTTTCCATTTGGGAAAGATATTCAGGAGTGGGAGAAAGGGAAGCAATATAAGTTGTGTCTGAGCCAGTCCTAGAATGTGTTTGTGTGTGTGTGTGTGTGTGTGTGTGTGTGTGTGTGTGTGTGTGTGTGAGAGAGAGAGAGAGAGAGAGAGAGAGAGAGAGAGAGAGAGAGAGAGAGAGAGAGAGCCAGACAGATAGACAGACAAGACAATCAGAGTCAGAGACAAATACAGACAGTTACAGAGACAAAGAGACTGAAAGACAGAGACAGACAGAGAGAAATGAGAGAGATGTTAAGGGGATGGGAAGAAATGGTAGTGGGATTCCAATTGGACATAGAGTCAAAGTCTTTATTTTGTTTTGTTTTGTTTTATTTTATAACCCTTTCCTTCCATCTTAGAATCAATACAGTGTATTGGTTCCAAGGTAGGGAAGCAGTAAGGGCTAAGCAATGGGGGTTAAGTGCTTGGCCCAGGGTGGCAAAGCTGGGAAGTGTCTGAGATCAGATTTGAACCAAAACCTCCCATCTCTAGGCCTGGCTCTCAATCCAATGAGCTACCCAGCTACCCCCAAAGGCTTTTCATTTTAATAGATTCTGTCATAGATTATGTTCTTATGACCTCATATTTGAGGATCCAGGATTATCTTCATTACATAGAGAGTAGGACTTTTATAGAAGATTAAAGAATGCTATATCTAAAATGACACAGTGTTGCAAAACAGTTAAAAAATATACATTAATGTATAATTAATTACTTTTCTCATTAATCTTCAACTTTTATTGAATTACTGCTTGATCTAACCCTGGCTATTTCTAGATTTGAGGAGATTACTTCTTCGATTTGACCTGAAAATTTCTTGGATTAGCTGTGGCCTTTCTTACTTTTCTTCTGTGACTCCAGGATACTTTATGTGGTTTGTAAAAAATCTTGTACATAACTTCAATTTCTTTTAGGTAATGACATGCTTTGGCCACTTCCATGGTTCTACTCTTATGTTCATATAAGAATTGCTAAGCTTATTCCATGGCATATTTTTTCCCATCTTGTAGTTTCCTTCACAAAGTATTGTCTGTGTCTATATTCTAGCAATTCTCAGAGAAAGAAATTAAAATTATATTTAGTCATATGAAAACATGCTTCAAATTACTATAAATTAGAAAAATACAAATTAAAACAACTCTGACATATCATCTCATACCTTTTAGACTGACAAATATGATATAGTATGGTAATGATGAAAATGATAAATGTTGGAAGGGATGTAGTAAAATTGAGACACTAATACATTGTTGGTGGATCTGTGAATTGATATAACCATTTCTGGAGAGGAATCTTCAATCATGCCCCAAAGGCCTTAAAATTCTTTATACCCTTTTATCTAACCATGCTATTACTAGGTCAATATCACATCAAGATCAAAGATAGGGGGAAAGGACCAATCTGTGCAAAATATGAATGGAAGCTCTTTTTTGTGGTGGCAAAGAGCTGGAAACTGAAGGGATGCCCATGAATTAGAAAATAGCTAAACAATTTATGATCTATGATTGTAATGGAATACTTTTGTACAATACTAAATGATAAAGATGATTACAAAATACTCTGGAAAGACTTCTGTGATGTGATGCAAAGAAAAGTGAGCAGAACCATGAGAATATTGTACACGGTAAAAGCAGTAATGCATAATGAGCAACTGTAAATGAATTAGTCATTATCAGCAATGTAAAAATCTAGGACAACTCCAAGGGACATATGCTAAAAAGAGATATCCACCACCAGGGAAGGAACTGACAGAGTTTGAAATCTACATTGAACCATGCCATTCACCATTTTATTTCCTACACGAATTTTTCTCTAATGTAAGTGATGTGTTTTCTTTCACAACATGATGCATGTGGAAATATGTATTATATAAATGTGCACATGTACAACCTATATCATATTACCTGGTGTCTTGGAGAGGAGTAAGGGATGGAAGGGAGGAAGACAACGTGGACAGCAAAATGTCAGAAAACAATTATTAAAAAGTATATCAAAGTGCATAATTAAAAGTCAACAATTTAAAAAAAGAAACATCAGTTCAAAAGTCCAGGCTAACTCTCTAGTTACAGTATTGCAAAAATAAGCTGGAGGGCAGTCAGATGGTACTTCCTAGCTGTGCAACCCCAGGCAAGTCACTTAGCCCCCATTGCATGACCTTTCCCACTCTTCCTACTTGGAACCAATACACAGTATTGGTTCTAAGATGGAAGATAAGGTTTTTTTTTAAATAATAAACTGATATCTAGGAATTTTTTGATAGCTATGTTTCAATATAGCTACTTTCCTTTTTATCCACTGTATTTTCTTTTTTGAATATAAAATACTATTCTAAAAAGGGATGCATAGGCTTCATCAGACTGCCAAAGGGGTCCATAGCACAAAAATAGGTTAAGAACCCCTGGGCTAGAGATAATAATCAAGGACAATGAAGACTAGCTATGCCTCTGAATTATTAGATGCCTTCCTGATTCACAGAATTATTGCCCTGTCTTCCTTTTTGTAACTCTCATACATTTTAAATGTTCAGAGGGAAAAGAAAAAAAATATTTAAGCTAGAAGTAAATTGTGTAAAAGGCTTGTGGCAAGATGAAAAATGCTGAGAATCTGTAAATGTTCCCAAGGAAACCCCATTATATGCTAATATCTGTACCTGTAGGGAGTAGGAATGAGAGAGGTGGTGGTAAATGATATGTAAGTGGGATTGAAAAATAACTTTTTTTCCAATTGGACACAATCTCAAGCTTTTGCCCAGTAGAATATATATTTGTTTCTTTCTGCTTAGTCACAAAGGAGAAGCAGAAGAGGAAGGGACTCAGGGGAAAGAGTGGCATTTGAAATCAGATTATATGGATGCCAAACCTGGCTCTGCTCCCATATTCACTTCTTGTGTGACCCTGTGTAAGTTTGAGCATTCAGTATCTTTATCATTTTATAAATGGAGAATAGGAGAGCTTAAATGACGTAGCCCCTACAGTCCTTTCAAGTTCTCAATCTGTAACCCTATGAAAACATTAGTTGGAGATGGTGATTTGACGGCTATGCCACAGAGGTGGGAAATCATGCCCTACCTATGCAATGGATAAGTAATTAGAGCTAACAAAAGAACATTTCAACTTTACAAAAAAATTGCAAAAAAGCCTTTAAAACTTCTTTGAAACCTCTAACTTGGAAGCTGTAAGACTAAGACACTGTGCAGACCAGTGGACTAGGAATCAGAAAAAAGATTTTGGTTCACAGGATAAGAAAACCTTATTTTTAATTTCCAATTCCATGTGACCTTGAATAAATCCTCCCTTCTTTAGCTGAGGGCAGGAAATGTTACAGTTTTGTCCTTGCTTTCTGACACCTACTTGATATATAGTAGGTATTTCAGAAATGCTTGTTAGCTGATTGGCTGATTTCTCCAGGCCTCAGTAAAATTAAGAGGTTGATCTAAATACCTTAGGTTCCTGCCAGTTCTAATAATCAATGAATCAATGAAGGTAAAGAGAGTAAAATAGACAAAAGTATTGAGTTTTCAAGAAACTCCATTGACAAGATACTCCATAATTGAGTTCCAAGCATTTTCTCTGACCATCTTCCATGACTGAAATACTTTCCCTCTTAAACTCTGCCTATAGGCTTCTCTGGATTCCTTTAAACCACAACTAAAATCTCATCTTCTATAAGAAATCCTACCTGATCCCCCTTTAATTCTACTTCCTTCTGCCTCTTAATATTTTTATGCAATATACAGAATGTTTGCATATATTTGTTTATAATCTCTCCCATTCAATGGTGAGCTACTTTAGGACAGACTGATTTTTGTCTCTTTTTGCATTCACAATGCCTGGCACATGGAAGGTACCCAATAAATACTTATTGATTGATTCATTAAGCTATGAAAAAGCATAAGACTTAGGGCCTTTCATCAAAAGAAGCAATGACAGAAGAGATAAGAATTTTCCTTAAAAGAGTGAAGCCCCAAACTCCTCAATCACAGAAAAGGTAATCCAGGTCAGTGCTGTCAAACTCAAATAGAAACAGGGTCCCTCAAGGCTACATAAGAATCCCTTAGGCCACATATTGACTGAAAAAACTCATATATTAATATTATCATGTTCTATTGTTTTTTTCATTTATTTTATTAAATATTTTTCAATAACATTTTTATCTGGCCTGGTGTTTGATACTTCTATTCTAGGCAATGATTACCTCAGGTTCGTGGATTTTTCTGAGACTAAATCACTTAAAATCGTAATTTATGAGCCACCACCAATATTTTTACCTTTAATAGTTAGCCAGAGAACACAACTATTTCAATGTAAGAGCACTTAATGAAGAGGCATAATTAAAAAAAAGAGAACAAAATATATCTCTTCCACAAATCTGGGGTGCATACCCCCACAAATATAGTATAAGAATAGAAACACCAAGGGAACATACATGATCATAGCCTATGTGTAGAGGAACATACATGTAGGGAACTTGATAGGCAAGGCACATGTGTGAAGGGGCACAATAGGTAGAAGACCTTTGTGGGCAAGGTACACATTATAAAGGGTAACTTACACCTCCAATGCTATAAGGCTACTGCTATCTTTTAGTGATGGCATAAAATCTTTTTCATCACTGATGATATTTTTCTGGTACCTATTGGATTTTGTTTTATTCTAATTTCTTCTAGTTCTCCTGGGTGCTTTTCTACTGGATGATACTATAGGTTTTGGATCAGCTAAAATCCTTGGTTCACTCTACCAGGAAAGAACACATGATACCATGTTCTTTCAGGTTAAGTAAAACTCATAAACCTTTCCCAGCTCTTTCAGAAAAGGAAGAGAACCTAAATAAGGGAAATGGCAAAAAAAAAGGCTTCCCCTTTGCTGCTCAATGACAGACGCCTATGTCTCAGCCCCCAGTGCCAAGCTCTTTATGAAAAAAGAAAGTAGTGTCCCTTCAATTAGCTAATACCATCAGACTTCGCTTTTTCTTTAAACTCCTTTTCACTGTCCAGAGACTTGAGTTCTTTTCTCAGAGAGTTCATTCAATTTCATAATGAGTATGTTTTTAATAATTATTTGACTAATAACTACCAAGTATTTCTGGAGTTTGAGTCACCTTTTTTTTATCTTTTATTCTCCCACATAAATAAGAAAATTGGGGAAAGGCAAGAAACAAACAAAACCCAGGAGTCAGTTATTGTCTTTTCTAAATGCCAGACCCACTACATGACTGTTTATAAATATAGACCAACCCTAAAGTAAGACTTGAATTTGAGAAATCTCCTGACAACAAAAGAGATTAAAACCAAGATGTATCAAATGATAACCATTAATTGTTGAGTTGAGTAGGGAAAAAACAAAAAAGCATTAGACTGTCCTGGTATATTTTTGGATCTTATTATATAGTATAATACTCAATTAGCTAATTGTGGCTAAAGTTGTTTCTCTTTCTAAGGATATTTAAATGTTAAAAGAAAATATAGGGGTAGGGAACTAGAATTTATTAAGTACCTACTGTGCCTTGAAATATGCTAAGTACTTTATATCTATTATCTCATTTGAGTTCTCCAAATCCTATGGAAAACCTAAAAGCTTTCAAGCCCCAAATGAATGATTGTTTTTGTTCAGTTGTTTCAATAGTGTGTGGACTCTTCATGATATTTTGGGGGGTGTTTCTTGAGCAAAGATACTGGCATGGTTTTCCATTTCCTTCTCCAGCTCATTTTGCAAATGAAGAAACTGAGACAAATAGAGTAAGTGACATGTCCAAGATCACATAGCTAGTTTCTGGGACCCAAGTATGAACTCACTTCTTCCTGACTCCAGTTCTGGCACTGCACCCACTACACCACCTAGATAAGATAAGTAGATCATTCATTATAATAAATTATTAGTGCTGAAATTTCAGGCACCTGGCCAAACAGACTATTGGTCACACTTCAGAGGCAAATAATACTTTCCATTTTGCAGCTGAGAAATTAAGTATATAGAGTTAAGATGCTTCTCCAAGTCATTTCAGTAGTGAATATCCCATGTAAGTGAAGTCTGGACCTGGGTCAGATAACAGATAACATAGTAGCACTAGAAAACACTGAAATTAAAGTCCTGACACAATAGCTATGGTACAAAAAAAGAATGACACAAATGTACAAAAAATAAATAGATATAAGCTTATTTTTAAAATTATATTTTGTTTTCCTTCATATGCCTATTCCAAGCATATTCGTTATGATGAAATTTGTTATGTATCTTATTGAAAATAACTCCCACTGATACTTCTCAGTGAGTTTACTGAGCACTTGAAAGAAGATAACTCCACAGGGTATAGCTTTTCTTGTTTTGAATGGCAATTTATAATGTTTTATAGTGAATGCTTAATTCTACCACTGAAACCCTTCTCCCTTGCCTCATCATAGAATGGGCTGGAATCTCAAAAGCTATATATTAACTTAAGATTTGACAGGTCCTGTCAACCTAGAAAACTTCCAGTATGGATCCATCCATAATAAATTCAAATTGTGTGGTCTGAGAACTAGTCTTGCTAAGTAGTATTGAACTTGATATCTGAAGGTTAGCCTGTGGGTAATGAATATTTTGCCCACAATAATTCAGGAACACCACCTGCAGAAGGAGCAAAGGAGTCATGATCTGTGTAAGTGAAGGAAGTATATTCATCTGTATGATGGTAGCCAGAGTAAGAATGTGAGCCACAATTCCACAGAGAATGTAAACCACCTTAAGAAAACGTAAATAATATCCCATGGGAAAACTTTCACGTTTTTCTAGACCATTCCTGGTATTGTGCTTTCTTTGTTTTGTTTCTATATAACATTTGACCAGGGATCTACCATGCTATCTTAGGCTTCTGCCACCCAAAACTGGCTTCTTGTGTGTAAGCTCCCCCCAATGAACCTGATGACACCAATTAGCCCTAGTAAATCTTATTAATAAGCAAGCTGGCATGGGTCCCTCTTCCTTTTGTATCTTAGTTTTCTTTTGGAGATTATATCCCCCTACAATTAGTATAATCAGTGCAAAACAGATCTGTCCCCCTTACATTTGGCGTAGTCGTCAGGGTAGTTTGCCCCCTACAGATCTTGTGTTCTTACAACATCTAGTAGATCATAGCTCCTTGATTTTAAAAGGAGACACAAGACTACCTGGCATCATGTAAAGAAAACTAGAATTGGAGTTAGAAGGTCTTCTGAACAGAGAGTCATGGCTTCTTCACATATAATAAGAGTGGCTTCATCTTGTCACCAGCAAAAAGAAGATAGTAGAATTTTAGAACTGAAAAGAGGCTTAGAACATAAAGTGAGAGAATGCAGAGTATAGTATCATAGGACAGAAATGGATTTAGTTTCAGAAGACCTGCATTCAAATCTCACTATTGTCCCTTCAACCCAAGTGGCCTTGGGTAAGATCCCTTAATTTTTCTCTTTCTCACTTTCCTCATCTTTTAAATGAAAGAGGTTTGGAAAAGATGGCCTCTGAAGCATCTTCTAGTTCTGGCTCAATCAGCCTATGATCCATAAAATTAAGGATTTGGATTAGGTAGCCAGAACTAGAAGATGTTAGAAAGGGAAGTGGGAATGGCAAAACTAAGGGTTTTATGATTGTAGTAAAGGTCCATTTACCATAAAACTATTATATAGCATCTAAAGAGACATGACAAGGACCATTAAAAATCAACAAAATGGGCTCTAGTAATACCATTGATTGGGTAAGCACCTTAGTTAATATAATGCAAATTCCTGAAACAGGGGGTACCACAGTGGCATAAGTTTCTCCTACCCAGAAACATCATGAAGTTCATATTGATAAAGAAGACAGCAACGACAACAATAAAAACATGGTGCTCCATGTTCTGGTAGCAGAAGGCAAAATGTACTAAAACAAAGGAAAAGTACTAATTTACATCTACTTGAAATGCATCAGTAAAGATGGCACTGACCACTACACTAGACATATCCTGAATATGAAACTGAAGAAATTCTTTCAATATGCACTGTTAATGATATAACAAAATGTTCTTATCATTTAAATGAAAGGTTTCATATAACTTTTTGACAATGATACTTTTAACTCCAAGACAAACAGGAACATTTAGCCAATCAGATAAGTGAAGCCGTAAGAAATAACAGTCACAGGTTGTTAAATTAAGATCCATCATCCACAGAGACCCTATAGAAAGTCCATGAACTCGAATGGGAAAATGATCACTTGTTGATTTTCATAAACTGTTAACTGAAAATGAACATTTCTTTCAATTACTTAAAATCATTTTAAAAATTATCCTAAAAAGAGGTACATAGGCTTCACCAGATGTAAATGGGCTTATAATATGCAAAGAAAAAGGTTAAGAAATACTGTAATAGAATAAATAAAATTAGAGATGAAATAAAGAGTTACTAAAATCTGAAGGGGAAAAAACTTAGAGAAACTATATCTTTGAAACTCTTAACCAAATCCCGGAAAATTTTTGCCTAATAACAGAATGGATGAAAAAATAATACAGGTAGGGGGCGGCTGGGTAGCTCAGTGGAGTGAGAGTCAGGCCTAGAGACGGGAGGTCCTAGGTTCAAACCCGGCCTCAGCCACTTCCCAGTTGTGTGACCCTGGGCAAGTCACTTGACCCCCATTGCCCACCCTTACCAATCTTCCACCTATGAGACAATACACCAAAGTACAAGGGTTTAAAAAAAATTAAAAAAAAATAATACAGGTATCTATATTGATTTTGAAAAGATGAACATAGTTAGACTGAACTTTTTAAAAACATATTTAGAACTTTAAAGCAGAAATCCAAAATGGATCAACTATACCAAAACAATAATTTTTAAACTAGAATTTGCAATAGTCTATAAAGAATAAATAAATTTTACCACAAATCAAGCTGACAAACATTTATTTAGCTTTGACTATGCCCAAAGCTCTGTGCTAAGTGTTAAAATACAAAGAAAGGAAAGACAAATTATTATTATAATTAAAAATTGACTAAAAGGCACTGGAAGTTTCCATCAATACTAGCTGTGGAAAAATATGACTACTCTATTAGTTAATTAAAAACAATGAAAAAAACATGGATAGGGATAAAAACTACATAAAATATATGTATATATCCTGTATGTATACAAGCACAGATTCCTTGAATCAGTAGCTGATAGTAAAAAAGTAATATATTAAGGAGTCACAAGACAAACAATAACAAAATGCAAAATAATTTTTAAAACTGTCTGACAAACTTGAGAAGCAAGAAAATCAGAGAAGAGGAAAAGATGAGGGGAGAAGGAATAGAAATGGAAGGAAGTGGAAAGGAAAATGATGAGGAAGAAAAGAGAGAAGATTAGAGAGAAGAGAGGGAGAAAAAGGAAAAGGAGGAAGAAGAAGAGAGAGAATTGTCAATATCATCATTATTTCTGGCAGGAAAAATCCCCCTCCACAACCCCAAAAGAAGGGAAAGTAAGTTGAATCAAATGAGAAACAGAAACCTTGTTTCTATAACTTTGATGACTTTAAGCACTTATAGTCACTTACAAGAGAACAATATATTGACCACAAAGCAGAAAGAGTATGACAAAAAGTTCCAGGGATTTAAAGAGCAGTTTAATATCAATTACATGATGACTTAAGTGATCAAGAAGCACCATTATATTTAAAATGTCTTTATTTACTGTTGAAAATACTTTGACTCAGTTTTTCATTTAACTATGTAAAAAGGCTAAAGTACAGTAAGAATGTTAGAGATTTTAATTTCTACATGCCAACCTGAATTCGACTTAAAACATTGTGCCAGAATATTAGTAGTGAGAACACATAAAAGACAGCTAACAGGCAAGCAAACAACAAAAAAAAACCTTATAAAAGTTTCTCCTCATATAAACTTAGTTCAGTAGTATCAAAATGTCATTTGGACTCTATTAGTGCTAAACTCTTAATAACAACAAGAAAAATTATATTCAAAAGTCTTGAATTTGAATCAATTGATCAAATAGAAACAAAAGTTCAGATGAAATTTACAAATACCTTGACTTTCTCCAAACTGGTCACACCAACCACTAGGTCATCAAGGAAAAACTAGTGTCGGTATACATCAAGAAACTCAATGACATCCTAAAACTTAAATCTTAAAGATATTTCATCTACAGCTACTAATATGTAATTATTAGTTTTAACATCCACCATTAGAATAATTAAGTGGACAATGATGATTTTAGACATTTAAAAAATGTTCAAAACATCCAAAATATATGGAACCAAAAGTTTTTGAAATATAACACAATACCATATAATATACTATAATACAACATGATTAATATAATATAATATAGTATAACATAAGCATTTCATCTAATGAAAGAGATAAAAAAGTAGAGATATGAAGTATCCATAATCCTTGCCATATATACTACTACTGAATATTTTCCAAAAGATGGATTTAGTAAGTCTACAAACTATGAATCTATATTCCAAGGTTTTTATTAAATGAAAAAATATCCATTTTTTATCCTTCTGTTTATTAAGTGCCCGAGCACTAAACATAGAATAGTAATAATAGGATAATGACTAGACATAGTGCAGTAAAGCAGCACAGTAGATAGAGTATCAGGCCTGGAATCAGGAAGACTCATCTTCATGAGTTCAAATCTGTTCTCAGATATTATTAGCTATGTGATCCTAGGCAAGTCATTTCCCTACTTTTGCCTCAATTCCTCATCTGCAAAATGATCTGGAGAAGGAAATTACAAACCACTTCAATATCTTTGCAAAAAAATCATAAATGAAGAGTTGGCCATGACTGAACAAAACAACAATCTATCTGAAGAAGCAATGATATGAGAAAAAAGAATTTTCTAAAAAAAATTAAAAAGTAATAACAACAATGAGAGATAGAGTGGAGTCACAAACAGCTAGCTGCAGGGTAAAAAAGATTTGGGTTCAAGTTACAGCCATGATATATTGGCTATGTGGTCCTGGGCAAAGTATCACCTGTCAATGACTTTTCTGTCAAGACTATACAACAATAAATTATAGAGAAGTTGTCCACCTGAAATGGCAGGGGTTTTGTTACCTGACCTTCTTATACCAAAAATAAAACAAACAAACAAAAACCACACACTTCTGGGTAATAACAACAAATAAATAAATAATCAAATTACATGAATTTACAGATATGTACAATAGCATCTTTTGGTTATTTACAAAGAAACAAATTTATTTATAATATTCATTTAATAAACACAACTGAGGTGGTATAAAATACCCTGAATGGCATTCAGATAGTTAAAAGAAAAACAAAACCAAAAGAAAACTGTAACTTTTCTGATAAATGAAGCCAGGGCAGCTTTTGGAAAAATTTGGTGAAGCCCTGCTATCTCTGAGCTCTTCTCACTATTGCATCAGAACTGGCAAGTTGGTCGATGTATCTGAGAGCTCCTTTGCCACTAAGGTCTATATATCTCTTCTCAATCCAGGAATAACGCCGATGTGAGAATGACTCAGAGCTGCCAAAGAATAATGTCCATTTTGGAGAGACTCCCATTCTGCACTCCTTGACTTTCAGAAGCAACCATTTCATAAAACTCCTATTTGCTTTACTTTGATTTACAATTATTGAAATTTTAATAAGGATTTTGCAGCAACACTAGGCATCTCATACTGTCAGGGAGGAATTATAACTTTATTGCAGCACACAGTGACAGCCAACTCATAAAAATGAATGACATTCTATATCATAACATCTCATAGGCTGTTCAGCATGTTAATAGCCTACTTCATCTTTCTTTAGCATAATGAGGCAGACAGTGTAACAATATTCAACGTAAAATGAAGATTAAGAAAATTTGAACTGAAGCAAGAAAGTAGCATTTAAAGAAAGTTCAGACAATTTTCAGATGAAAAGTTTCAATTAAAGAACTGTTAGCAAGCTTCCTGATCACTGAAGCCTTGCTTCGTTATTGAAAACCAATTGATAATTCAAAGTATGTTTATCTGTATAATCAATTGAGTCTGCAGTCCTTTCTCCTGAGAAGTTCCAAAGTCTGTCTAACTCAATTCTGCTTTACATGATCAGCTGGATCAGACGGAACTCTGGCTGTGCACTGAGCTAAAATAATAAACATAAATAGCTCAAAAAATGAAAGATTATTCTGCTTGGGGAAAGTAAGCTGCCTGTTTATCATATTTCTACAATCAAGACAGTAGGTTCTTCTCTAAAGCCTATTCTTCAGACTATAACTTTGAGCTCCAAGCTCTCTGAAATGTGTGCTTTGTATTTAGATTGAGATGATTCCAAAATATCAGAGGGCACATCGATAAATATAGAGATGGAGTGAAAAATATTATTATCATGAAAAAAGGATTATCATTCAAACTCAGAAACTTACACAGATATATAAAATTACCAAAGTGATTTGGTGTCTTAGTTTTGGAAATTCCAGGACCTCTCAAACTTGAATAAATTACACAATCTAGTCAGATGACATCATTTTAGGGCCTGATACTTTAAAATGAAATGATTCACAGTGGGTGAAGGAGGAATCAGGATTTGGAGTAGTTACATTACATATTATCATGGAATAAAAGAGTTCTGTATTTGAGTCAGAGCCTGTATTTGAACCCTGACTCTCCTACTTGGTATATATGTGATCTTGGGAAATTATATCTGACTCTCATATTCTTCATCTGCATAATTAGGGGGTGGGAAGAGATAGTTTCCAAAATCACTTTCAACTCTACAACCATAATTTTATAGTAGTCTCTGTTTTGAAGACATACTCCACTGATATCATAGACACAGTTTTAAGAACTCAAATACAGTATTTACAAAAGCAGTTTATATATGAAGATCTAAAAAAATTGAGAAAGTATTTTCACATGAAATATTTCTCCCTATGGAGTCAGGAAAAAGGTATATGTTTTATCTGTGATGCATGAAATTCTAAGCAAAACTTGTGATGAATACAGGTCGAAGGTTATGTTTTTCTTTTTCATCAGAATAGCTGTAAGCAATATGTTATAAAGAAATCTTTAATATAGAATCCTAAAAGAATTGGCAAGTACAATGTATTTTGGAAAGACTGATTCCTAGAATTAATGAAAAAAGACCCAACCCCAAAAAGAATTAATGGAGAATAGTTGATTTAAGGATGAATATTAGGAAGATTCATAAAAGTTTTCAGTCTATCTAAAGTGAATTTAATAGTGCAAAACTGAGGATAAGTTAACTATTGTTATATTGAGGGTGTTAAAGGGATTGAGCTTGTGGCATTGAACTTAGAGAAAATAATATAATATTTACATCTGCTTTTTATAAATCTTTAATAAATATGTTTATATTTAGTTACAAACAAATAAGTATAATTACTATTGGGGGAAATGGTTTCTCCAATTCATTAGGGAATTAATCATTAATGAACTGATGATGAGCTATTTTTAATTCAAAACTTCATATTTATTAGTTAGAAATGAATGATCACATCTCCCTATATTGTTAAATGGGTTTGGAACATTCAAATATATAGTGATAAGTCAAGTGCTAGATTGAGGTTGGAACACCTATATAAAATGTGGTCAGACCTCAAATTTTATAACCTTAAACATATAGGAAGAATTTTGCACATCCTGCCTCATGCTTAGTATACTTTAATAGAAATCCAAGATACCTACATACTTGACAAAAATAAGAATAAGGACCATTTCTCAATAAATAGTAAAAAATAAGAATGCTTTTAAATGAAGAAATATAAATTATCAAAACTATATGAAAATGTTGCTAAATACTCTTGGAAAATCCTGGATAAACAACCACATATATGCACTTAGTTAGCTATAAATTGACCCAAGTACTCTGGAAAATAATTTGAAATTTTACTAGGAAAATGACTAAATTTTTCAGCCTCATTGACCTAGTAAAATTACAATTGGGCATAGTCTTCATAGAACTAAAAATATAATCAAATATTTAAAATGAAACTTTTTAGTAGCAAAAACTAAAAAGAAAATGGATCAAGGGGAATGGATAAATAAACTATTGTATGTTAATATTTTGTTGTCGTTCAATTGTTTCAGTCATGTCTTTTTTTACTCCATTTGGAGTTTTCTTGACAAAGGTATTGAAATATTTTTCCATTCACGTTTCCACTTCATTTTATACATCAGGAAATTGAAACAAATAGGTTTAAGCAAGCTGCCCAGAGTAACACAGATAGTAAGTATCTGAAGCCAGATTTGAATTCAGGAAGATGTGTCTTCCTGACTTTAGGACTGGAATTCTAGACACTATACCACCTAGTTGCCATTATATGAATATAATGTAATATTATTGCAGCATAGAAAGGATTAATATGAGGAATTCAGAAGAAAATAAACATTTGAAATATATTCATTAGCTTGTAGCATGGAAAAAGCAGAACCAAGAGAAGAACAGGCAGGATAATTAAAATAATCTGAAAGAAATCAAAACTAAAGAGGTATATGAAATTAGACTAATTGGAGTAAGCAGTATTAGGCCCACACTTCCATTCTCCAAGTACAGAAATGTTAGAAGTGAGATGAGAATATTGTTATGGATACTAAATAATTTATTTTCAAAAAGAAAATCTATCAAGTACTGTGATACTGGTTGATTTTAATTAACTCTTTTTACTGTTTATGAAGGAGGGTTTTAGGAAAGTTGTCTACACTGAAGATGTGACTATTTAAAAACAAAAAGCAGAAGTAAAAACTTTAAAGCACATTAACATTTTTTAAAATCTTACCTGCCATCTTAGAATCAATATCAAGTACTGGTTCCAAGGCAAAAGACTTGAAAGGGCTAGGCAATGATGGCTAATTGACTTGTCCAGGGTCACATAGCTAAGAAGGGTTTGAAGTCAAATTAAAACTCAGAACCTCCTGTCTCTAGGCCTGGCTCTAAATCCACCGAGCCACCTAACTTCCCCCTAAAATAAATTTTAAAAAGAATGGAAAATTTCAAACTGAAAATGTATAATTTTATTATTATTATAGTAATAATAGTATGTATTAATTACTAGAATACATATATTAATAATTGAACATTGTAGTAAAATCAATAGGTTCTAGGTGAAAGATAAGATACTGTGAGCAGATTCATACCCTCCCCTAAGCCCCTTCGCCCCAAAATGTTTAAGTGTCAAGGAATGATAGTCAGAATCACACAAGATTATGCTACATCTAATACTAAGGAAACAAAATCTTGCAAAGGGGAAACAATAATGGCTTACTGTACAACCAAGAACAACTTATTCTGGAAAACAGACTATAGTCTCACATAGAAAAACATGTAGTTTTAATAGAATAGTGGATTTCTAAGCAACCTGGTTAAAAAAAAAACAGATTCTTGGAAACAAAAAGAGAGAAAAAAGGGGAAAATCAGAAAAGAAAATATATTTGAGCAATTAATAAAGTGCTAAATACTGAAGTACATATATTTTGAAGCAAGGTGAGGGAAGAGGTGAATATCCTTTTAAGATCCTAGTATATTTAAGGTTTCAAAAGGGAGTTAAGAAATACAAACTCAAGATCTAGATATATTCTGTTCTACTTAACAGGCTTTAAAAAACAAAATGAAAAGGAGTAAAGAAGGAATAACCAGTTAAGGAATTGTAAAGAAAAGGGAGGATGTACTTTTTCTTTTAATTGAAATAAAACAGAATAATCTAAAAATATGTAGTAAGTAATGAACTAAACATATATTTCACGAACCTAAAATTTTTAAGCAAAAGAAGATTGAAAATAAGCACACATTCATAGAGAGAGAAAGAGAGCCAGAAAATTACACAAATAAATATTTCAAATTCAGTACAGAATCAGTAAAGAAAAATCAGATGGGGCAAGATTAAGCATAGAATTAGATGGAGTCAAGATGGTGGAATAATCCAGAGCAGCTTTGTGCTACCATGAGGATCCTCTCTTACCAAGATTAAAATATTGCCACAAAATGAATACAGGAGTGAAAGAATCAACAAGGAGACAGAGTGAAACAATTTTCAAGAAAAGAAAAACCAAAAAAGCAGGCAAAGAATATCTGGGACACTGGGGTAAGAGGAGAGCAGAGCCAGCAAGAAGCTGTAGCTAGGAGGGAAGAACAAGCCAAGAACAAGATATACCACTCCCTCACCCCCCACATCTGCTGTCCAAGGTTTGGAACATAAGCCTTAGTCAAACATCCAGACCCTGATATCCTGCCTAGGAAAATAGTGGTACAAGTCAACTCATACCCCTTGAAATCTGGGATTGGGATAAGGACATAGTTGACACTTTGGTTTGACTGAAAGTACTAAGTACCGATCTTTTTTGCCTAAAGTTCATCACAGAGCTCTAAGACAGAAAAATCAAGGGTGTGCCTGATTAGATCAAATACACAGTGAGACCAAAAATTTGAGCCTTAGCCTGAGGCAAGAATTTGACAAGCCCTTGACCTGTTCAAGATCAGAGTGAGATCAAAAGTTTATACCCAAACCTGAGGCAAATCTTAAACCATCAGAATCTCAAGGGTCAATTGAATCAGCATGAGGAGAAAGGGCTCTCAAAGCTCTAATGCTCAGACCCTCACAATGTCCCCCTAAGCCTGCCAATAATTAGACTGGAAAATGAGTAAATAACAAAAAAAGCACCTAACTCTAAAGAATGTTCATGGAGACAAAGAGTAAGATATAGGCACAGAAGGGGACAGTGAAAGCAAAGAAAATACACACAAAGTTCAAAAGAAAAGTAGGAATTGAACACAGTATCTGGAAGACTTCAAAAAGGACTTCAAAAACCAATTAAGAGAAGCAGAGGAAAAGTGGAAAAGAGAAATGAAAGTGATGCAAGGAAAAATGAGAGTGATGCAAGAAGAAATGGTCCATTTGAAAAAGGAGAATCAAAAACTTACAGAGGAGAATGAGGCCTTAAAAAATCAGAATTGACCATCTAGAATTTAATTATTTCATTAGAAACCAAGAAACAGTAAAGCAGAATCAAAAGAATGAATAAAAAAGAGGAAAACATGAAAATATCTTACTGAAAAAACAAATGACCTAGAAAATAGATCTAGTAGAGACATTATTAGAATTATTGAACTACCTGAAAGCCATGATCAAGTAAAAAAAACCTTGGATATCACATTAAAAAAATTATTTTAAAAAATACCCAGAGAACCTGGAACAAGAAAATAAAATCAAAATTGAAAGAATTCACAGATCACCTCCAGAAAGAAATTCTCAAATGACAACTTCCTGCAATATAATAGCTAAATTCAAAAGCCACCATGGCAAGGCAAAAATACTTCAAGCAGCTAGAAAGAAACCATTCAAATACCATGGAGTTACAATCAGGATCCTAGAAGCTTCTACATTAAAGGATTAAAAGCATTGAATATGATATTCAGAAAGGCAAAAGTTTTGGGTTTACAATCCAGTCGCTTATCAAACAAAACTGAGTATATTATTTTGGGGTAAGGGGAAGGACATTCAATAAGATGGAAGATTTCCAAGCATTCCTGAGGAATAAGCCAGACCTAAACAAAAAAAAATTGAAGTTCAAACACAAGACTCGAGTTACCCAAAAAGGTAAATAAGAAAGACAACATATAAGGGACTCATCAAGGTCAAAATGTTTATATATCCATATGTAAAGAGGATGCTTGTAATTCTCAAAAATTACTTTTAATAATAGAAAAGATAAAAGAAATTTACATAGAAACAGTATGGCAAAGTAAGCTGATTATGATGATATGATGAATATGATAATATAAAATGATGTCATATGTATATAAATGTGATGATATGAAATGATATGTATGCATGGTATATATGCATATGAATAATATGTACAAAACAAGGGATCAAAGAGAAGATTGCACTGAGAGAAAAGAGGAGGAAGAGATAGAACAGAGTAAATTATATGACATAAAGAGGTGTGAAAAATCATTAAAGAGAGACAGGCTTCAGACACTTACTTCCCAGCTCTGTGACCTTGGGCAAGTCATTTGACCCCTATTGCCCACCCTTACCATCTTCCACCTATGAGCCAATACACAGAAGTTAAGGGTTTAAAAAATAAAAAAATTGATTCTTCTGGGTTAAGATGGAGGCAGAGAGTGTTTTTTTCCTGGGTTAAGATGGTGGCAGAGTAAAAAGCAGCGCTTAATCTCTCCTGACCAAAACATACAGGACTTCTCAAGGGGGCATAAAAACAAACCCAGTCGAATGGAGGGACCCCATAACAGGGTGCAGTCTGGAAGGTACGTGGAATCGGGACATTTCCATGCTATAAAGGGGTGAAACAGCACTCACTAAATTGCGGGCTGAGCAACAACACACACACACACACACACACACACACACACACACACACACACCCCACCAGCAGCTCCGAAGCCATGTCAAAAGAAATAGAGCAAGTTTGGGCCACACATCGAGTCATTGGCAGCTCCAGGGCCTGTTCCTGAGAGCGGCAAGATTTGGGACCCCAAAAAGCTGAGGAACGCACATAGACTCTGAGCGTGGATGCGGAGCACAGGCGGGGGTGGAGATGCGAGCGGAGGTGGACACAGGGGGGAGCAAAGGCTCTGAAACCCTGAGTAGGGAACCAGTGCAGACGAGTATACAACTGAGACTTGTAAAGGAGCCTCTTGCAGAGGATCAAGCAAGAGGGTTCACCAGGGAGCTTGACCTTGGAAAAAACCAGACCTCAAACCTCAGGAGCCAAAAGACCGCAGACAGACCCTGAGTGTGAGGATAAAGCTGAGAAGCTGCTGGGCTAACAATGGCTACCCAGAACTAGGAAGTCCAGAAGAGAGAGAAAAAGATTAACAACAAGAAAAAGAAATCTTTAACATTCGACAACTTTTACACAGAGAAAATCCAGACTACCAAGCAATCAGAAGAGGAGAAAAAACAAACAATCATATCCGAACCATCCCAAGATAATCAAAACTGGTCACAAGCTCTTGAAATGTTCAAAACTGAGATGACGAGAAAGTTGGAAAAGATTTGGTCAGAGAAATGGGAAGTAGCTCAAAAGGAAATCAGGCAAGAAAATAACAGTTTAAAAGGCAGAATTTCGCAATTGGAAAAGGAGGCAAGTCACCTGAAGACCAGAAATGACCATATTGAAAAGGAAAACCAAAAGATTATCGCCGAAAACCAAAAAGATTATAGCCGAAAACCAGTCCTTAAAGGCTAGAATTGAACAATTAGAAGCTAATGATCTCTCAAGACAACAAGAACAAATAAAACAAAGCCAAAAGACTGAAAAAATAGAAGGAAACATGAAATATCTCAATGAGAAAGTGACAGACCAAGAAAACCGGTCTAGAAGAGACAATTTGAGAATCATTGGTCTCCATGAAAAGGGTGAAATTAATAGAAGTTTGGACTCCATACTAAAAGAAATTATTCAGCAAAATTGCCCTGAAGTTCTACAACAAGAGGGCAATATAGACAATGAAAGGATCCATAGATTTCCCTCGACATTCGATCCAGATAAGAAAATGCACAGGAATATAATTGCCAAATTCAAGAGCTTCCAAGTAAAAGAAAAAATCTTACAAGAAGCTAGAAAGAGACAATTCAAATACAAAGGAGCACCAATCAGGATCACACAGGATCTGGCAGCTTCCACGCTAAAAGACCCCAGAGCTTGGAATATGATAATCAGAAAGGCAAGAGAGCTGGGCCTGCAACCACGGATCAACTACCCATCAAAAATAACTATATACTTCCAGGGGAAAGTAGGGACATTCAACAAGATAGAAGATTTCCAAGTATTTGCACAGAAAAGACCAGGGCTAAATGTAAGTTTGATATCCAACCACAAAAATCGAGAGAAACCTGAAAAGGTAAATAAGAAACAGAGGGGAAGGAAAGAAAACTCATAATTTTTTTTTAAATTTGTCTTTTTAAGGGCCTCAGTAAGATCTAATTATCTGTATTCCTATGTGGAAAAATGCTATGTATAATTCTCTTTAGTGAACTCTATTCACTATTAAGTATTCACTATTATAGTGATCAGAAGAATGATTAATGGGGAGAGGGTGGAGTGCTGAATGGTCTAAGATGATATGGGGGGTGGGAAAGAGGGAATGGAGGGGGACACCAGGAGAAACTTGAGAGAATAAGAAAAATAGGATAATCTATTACACAAAAAGAGGGCATGGGATGGGGAGGGGACAAATACTATTATAAGAAGGAGAGGAAGAGAGCATCAAGAGTTAATTTTTAAACCTTACTCTCAGCGTAATCAACTTGGAGAGGGAAGAGTAGCTATACTATCCATTGGGATATAAAA
This sequence comes from Gracilinanus agilis, assembly GCF_016433145.1. Taxonomy (NCBI): domain Eukaryota; kingdom Metazoa; phylum Chordata; class Mammalia; order Didelphimorphia; family Didelphidae; genus Gracilinanus; species Gracilinanus agilis. Next base: position 549,789,033 of record NC_058131.1, on the reverse strand, counting down.
CTCTATCTAACCCTACTGAAAAAGTCAGAAGGGATAAACCAAGGGGAGCAGGGGAGAGGGGAGGTCAAAAAAGGGAGGGGAGAAGAAGGGAGAGGGAATTTATTAGGCCTTCAAAACAAAAATAGGGGAATAATAAGGGAGGGGGTAGAAAGGGAAGTTAATCAAGGGAGGGGATGAGGGATACCAGCTTAATAGCAAACCACTGGTTTAAAAGGAAATAGGTTAAGAAGAAGGGGTAGGAATAGGGGAGAATACAAAAATGTCAGCGAATGCACAGCTGATAATTATAATGCTGATTGTGAATGGGATGAACTCTCACATAAAACAGAAGCAAATAGCAGAGTGGATTAGAAACCAAAATTCCACCATATGTTGTCTACAAGAAACACATATGAGGCGGGGGACATACACAAGTTTAAGGTTCAGGGCTTGAACAAAATCTTTTTAGCATCAAATGAGAAAAAGAAGGCAGGAATGACTATTGTGATTTCAGACAAAGCCAAAGTAAAAATAAATATAATTAAAAAAGACAGGGAATGTCATTACATCCTGATTGTATAAACAATGAGGAAATAACACTGCTCAATATGTATGCACCAAGTGGCATAGCATCCAAATTCATAAAGGAGAAACTGGAAGATCTCAAGAAGGAAATAGATAGTAAAACCATAATAGTGGGAGATCTAAATATTCCTCTTTCAGATCTAGATAAATCAAACCAAAAAATAAATGAGAAAGAGGTAAGAGAGGTGAATGAAGTCCTAGAAAAATTAGATTTAATTGATATGTGGAGAAAAATAAATAGGGACAAAAAGGAATACACCTTCTTTTCAGCTGCACATGGCACATTTACAAAGATTGACCATGTGATAGGGCATAGAATCATTGCAAACAAATACAAAAGAGCAGAAATAATAAATGTAACCTTCTCAGACCATAATGCAATAAAAATAACAATTAGTAAGGGCACCTGGACAGGCAAATCAAAAACTAATTGGAAATTAAATAATATGATTCTCCAAAACCAGCTAGTCATAGAAGAAATCATAGAAACAATCAACAGTTTCATTGAAGAGAATGACAATGATGAGATATCCTACCAAACTCTGTGGGATGCAGCCAAGGCAGTACTCAGGGGGAAATGTATATCCTTGAGTGCATATATTAACAAATTAGGGAGGGCAGAGATTAATGAATTGGGCATGCAACTTAAAAAATTAGAAAGCAAGCAAATGAAAAATCCCCAGATGAAAACTAAATTAGAAATACTAAAAATCAAGGAAGAAATCAATAAAATCGAAAGTAAAAGAACTATTGAATTAATAAATAAGACTAGAAGCTGGTACTTTGAAAAAAACAGATAAAATAGACAAAGTACTGGTCAATCTAATAAAAAAAAGGAAAGAAGAAAACCAAATTGACAGTATCAAAGATGAAAAGGGAGACCTCACCTATAATGAAGGGGAAATTAAGGCAATCATTAAAAACTATTTCGCCCAACTATATGGCAATAAATATAACAATTTAGGAGATATGGATGAATATTTACAAAAATATAAACTGCCTAGATTAACAGCAGAAGAAATAGAATACCTAAATAATCCTATATCAGAAAAAGAAATTGAACAAGCCATCAAAGAACTCCCCAAGAAAAAATCGCCAGGGCCTGATGGATTGACAAGTGAATTCTATCAGACATTCAAAGATCAACTAATCCCAATACTATACAAATTATTTGATATGATAAGCAAAGAAGGAGTCCTACCAAATTCCTTTCATGACACAAATATGGTACTGATTCCAAAGCGAGGGAGATCAAAAACAGGGAAAGAAAACTACAGACCAATCTCCCTAATGAACATAGATGCAAAAATCTTAAATAGAATACTAGCAAAGAGACTCCAGCAAGTAATTAAGAAGATCATCCACCATGATCAGGTGGGATTTATACCAGGAATGCAAGGATGGTTCAACATTAGGAAAACCATCCACATAATTGACCATATCAATAGTCTATCAAACCAAAATCACATGATTATCTAGATAGATGCTGAAAAAGCTTTTGACAAAATACAGCATCCATTCCTATTGAAAACACTGAAAAGTATAGGAATAGAAGGACCTTTCCTAAAAATAATAAACAGTATATACCTAAAACTATCAACAAACATCATATGCAATGGGGATAAATTAGAAGCTTTCCTAATAAGATCAGGTGTCAAACAAGGATGCCCATTATCACCTCTATTATTCAACATAGTACTAGAAACACTAGCAGTTGCAATTAGAGAAGAAAAAGAAATTGAAGGTATCAAAATAGGCAAGGAAGAGACTAAGTTATCACTCTTTGCAGACGATATGATGGTATACTTAAAAAATCCTAGAGAATCAACTAAGAAGCTTGTAGAAATAATCAACAACTTTAGCAAAGTTGCAGGATACAAAATAAATGCACATAAATCATCAGCATTTCTATACATTTCCAACATATTAGAGCAGCAAGAGGTAGAAAGAGAAACACCATTTAAAATTACCCTAGACAATATAAAATACCTGGGAATCTATCTACCAAAACAAACATAGCTATTATACGAAAACAACTACAAAACACTTTCCAAACAAATAAAACTGGATCTAAACAACTGGAAAGCCATTGTTTGCTCATGGGTAGGACGAGCTAACATAATAAAAATGACAATT